>NC_137685.1:29010049-29253334 GCF_963989245.1 Nansenia antarctica | reverse complement strand
CTGTCATTGCTTTAAACCCTTCGTCAAAGGAATATGAGGCTAGCTTGTGGGAACCAACACCACACAGCAACTTGATAAAATGGGCAGTACCAACTAGGGGTGCAACGGTTCAGTTGGCCCACGGTTCGGTACGGTTCGGTATTTTGAGTCACGGTTTTCGGTACGGTTCGGTTCAGAAACAAATGCTACTATTTATTTACAAACTGTTACTTTACTTTATTTTGCTTATACATAATATGGAACTTTAACATACACATGTATATGTTATGTATATAATGTATATATAATTGTATATAAACAAAAAACACTTTCAAATGTCCAAAAATAAATAAACACTTTCGAAAGTAAAAGTGCACTTTAGCCTTGACAGCTGGTAGCCCGTATACAAACAGGAGGAAAACAAATTCACACTACAAAAGTAACACTTTCCACATAGCGTTCCAACATGTCATGTGTTGTATTCCAACGAGTTGCGACATCGTGGATTAATTTGTGTTTTGGTAAGTCTAACATATCTTGTTTAATTGTCAGAATATGGTGGGCTGTGGTGCTTTTGTGGAAGAAAGTGACTGCATGTCTGATCTTACCCAGGAGGCGGGACACCGGGGTTATTGCCACTGCCTTCTTGGCGGCGAGATTTACGACGTGCGCAAAGCAGCCGATCTGTGGCCCCAGTCCACCAGCTTCATGGATCGCATTTACGATATTTGCTGCGTTGTCTGTTGTTACGGGAATTGTTATGTTTGGCCTCTCCAACTTCCACTCAGTCACTGCATTTGTTAGTTCCTCTGCCAGGTGCGCGCTGGTATGGCTTTCGTATAGTGGACGAGTTTGCAGTACTGCGCTCTTCATCTCCCAATCCGGTGACATGTAGTGGACCGTGACAGTGAGGTAACTCTCCGTTGCCCGGGAGGTCCAACCCTCCGTAGTCAGTGCAAAGCTCTGTGTTTTTGCCAAAATCGTCTTCAATGCCTCTGCGCGTTGTTTGGTAAATACCGGGGATTATTTTGGAGCTGAATGATGTACGGGAGGGGACACTGTAACGGGGCTCAAGAGTTTTTATCAGATTTCGAAAACCCAAATCTCCAACCACCGAAAAGGGCTGCAAATCCTTTGCAATGAACATCCCCACTGCATTGGTTATTTTTTTTGTGCTTCTCTGAAGTGGTAGTGTACGTCTGTCCGAACGCATCAGAGAGAGACTGCTGTCTGCTCACTGACGCTACCTGACTGGCTTTCCTGCTCCCAGTCAGTGTTATCGTTGAGTGGTAGCGGCGAATATGCTGGTTCATGTTAGAGGTGCAACCATTTGCATATGGCACGCTTTAAGCAGAGCTTGCAGACAGTAATATTTCTGTCCACTGTTTTCCCCCCCTTATTGTCGTATTTAACAGGAAAAGCGAAATGACCCCACACCGCAGACTTGTAGGAATCCGGGGCTTCCTCAAACTGTTGCGGCGCTCTCAGAGCTAATTTACGAACGCAGCCAAATCGCAGCATGAACCGAAAACCGTCACGGTTCACTAGTGAATTGACTGGGATGATAGTTGAGGTTTTCAGGCAGGGTGGGACGGTGGCCTGGGACATGCCGCCTAAGCGTCTGCAGCAGGACGTTCAGACTCGGTGGAACAGCACCCACTACATGATTGAAAGCCTCATCGCGCAGAAACGGTCACTCTCGGCGTATGTGGCTGAACATGACCTGCCAGCGACGCTAACAGCAAACCAGTGGGGGCTGTTGGAGCGGACTGTCACGGTGTTGGCCCCTTTCGAGGAGATGACAAGAGAGGTGAGTGCCTCATCGGCATCACTAGCTGATGTCATCCCCATCGTGTGTGTCCTGAGACGTGTCCTCAGTCGGGAAAACGACACTGACCAGGGGATTAAAACGATGAAAAGCACCCTCCTCGACGCACTCAACAGGCGTTTTGACAACTTGGAGTCTGAACCGTTATACTCGGTTGCAACCCTGCTTGATCCACGGTACAAAGACAGGTAAGGGAATTTCTGTTAACTTTATTTAGCCTAATCTGATTCAACGTTGTGTGTGTGTGTGTGTGTGTGTGTGTCTGTGTGTCTGTGTGTCTGTGTGTCTGTGTGTGTGTGTGTGTGTGTGTGTGTGTGTGTGTGTGTGTGTGTGTGTGTGTGTGTGTGTGTGTGTGTGTGTGTGTGACAAGTAACTTGATTACGGAAATTATTTGACTAATATTAGCTATTTTATTATACAGGTACTTCACAAATGCAGACAGTGTGAGGCTTGCAAAGACAGCACTAATGGCAGAGGTATGTATTGCAGAGGTATTGTATGGCAGCTGCTGGACTGAAAAAATCAGGTGTAGTGCTGAGGCACAAACATGTACATTTCAAGCCTGCAAACTGTGACACTTTAAATAACGTGAAACAATACTATTGTGCAATATGACAACCCTAGTCGTCTATCTGTACAGTATAGTACAGTGGATAGTGTACATAGCCTTTATTTATGTAAACCAGCTCCTTCCCTTCTTGTGATTTTTAAAAAAAAGTGTTTTTTTTCCCCTTTCCTAACACCAGGGGAGCCACCCCTCCTAAATTTCGTTGTTTGGTACCTGTACTGTAGCAATGACAATAAAGTCCATTCATTCATCCATTCATTCATTCATTCATTCATTCATTCATTCAGGTAGGGAAGATGGAGGAAGTGTTGGAGGAGGGAACTACAGCCTCTGAGCCAGCAGACAAGACTCCACGGTTGGAGGCGACAGGCACCAGTACCAGCAGCAGCAGCCTTGCCAACATCTTTGATGAAATCCTGGAGGAACAGTAGGCCTACCTGATCCTGGGATAACAGTAGGCCTACCTGATCCTGGGATAACCACAAGCGTACAAGTTCAAGTGCATACCTACCTCAGTGAGGCACCTATTCCACGGTCAGACAATCCCTTGCTTTTCTGGAAAGTCAACCAACCTCGACTGCCCTCCCTGGCAGCCACAGCAGCTAAATTTCTCTGTGCTCCTTGTACAAGTGTAGAGAGTGAGAGGCTCTTTAGCACAGCCTCAATTATTATTGATGACAGAAGGAACAGGTTGACTGCACAGAATGCTGAAAAGCTAATCTTCCTGAAGAAGAATCTCTCCCTCATGCTTAAGTGAACAATGTTCAAGAGCTTTGTTACAAAGAAACGGCACATAAGAAACGTGTGTTGTTGTTGTTGTTGTTGTTTTTTGTTGTTGTTGTGTTTACAATTGTCAAAGCAGCTGTTATTCTTATTTATTTGGAATACTTTACATATTTATTTGGGAAGTTATATTAAACTTGTGTTTTACAGCCATTTTGTTTTTACTGTTAGTTGGCTACACTTGAAAAAAGACTTATCAGACATAACTATTTTTTCTACAATGCTGAATGCTGCTGTTTAAATAGTTTTAACTTTAAACCAGTTACTGAGTACTGGTCACTGAGTACTGCAGAGTACTATTTTTGTTACTTTAATAAAGGCTGGCAGTCTTTAATTTAACTGTTGTTGGTGTGGACTATATGTGTGGTGGCCTGGGAAAACCCGTCGGATGTCGCTGGCGTTCGTTTGTGGCAAAGAGCAAAAATAGATGGAAATCGCGATTTTGGCGATTTTGATATTATGTGGTATTCTAGTACTTTGAACTCCATACTACATTATGGTGAATAAACATTTTAAGAAAACAAAAGAGAAAGTACTTATTTTTATGTTTTTGTGGTGGGTAGTTTGCTAGCAAAACAACGTCACGTTGAACGTGTCTCATTCTCAGTTAAGCAACGCACGCACACATGAGCGAAAGGAGAGACGATACTTCCACCTGTGTTATTGCCAGTTTACTGATGCTCACAATAAGCATAAAGTAATAACATCTTAACTAGAAGACACACAAATGGATCTGTCCCTCGCATACCGACGAGGCGGGCAGACTAACACCGCATCACAAGCAGACAAACGAGACCGGCCGATCTGCATAGGCTCCTCCCCCGACCCGGAGCCATTTCTCCCCTTTCACTTTTTTTGACATGATACATTAAAATGCTCATAACTTTTTAAAATAAAGGGCTATCTCAGTCATTCAACCAGTTATGAATAGCTGAGAACTTCTAATTTATGAAAATATAAAAAAATGAAAATGTCAAAATGCCACCATGTGAAGGGTTTTCCCAGGCCACCACACATATACTGGGGAGGTATTTGAATGAATGAATGAATGAATGAATGAATGGTCTTTATTGTCATTGCTACAGTACAGGTACCAAACAACGAAATTTAGGAGGGGTGGCTCCCCTGGTGTTAGGAAAAGAAAAAAAAAAAAAAAAAAAGTTATTATTCAGGGGTCAAAAAATGTATACAAATATCGGATCGGTATCGCCGATACCCGAAGCCCAGGTATCGGTATCGGTAGTGAAAAAGTGGGATCGGGACATCCCTACTGAAAACGTTTGATTGATTGATTGATTGAAAACTTTATTAGAAGATTTGCAGAAGTAGGTACATGAAAGTACATATTACATACAAGGTCAACTAACAGGATAAAAACCCAAGAAAGCCACTGGCTTAAACCCAAGAAAGCCACTGGCTTATTTCAATTGGGGTCCTTGATTAGACGCTCTTTAGTGTCCTTAAGAGCATCCAGCTTAACTTAAATTTAAACTCCAGCGAGAGACTGTAGGCGGCAGGCCTACTGGTTCTTGTTCAGAAAGATGATCATGTTAACATGTTCAGGGGTGAGAGACGAACGCAATCTGGTGACACGTGGACAAACTAATTTCCATTATTATTATTATATTAAAAAAAAAAATATATATATATTATCGATTATCGAGCAAAATATTTTGTGATCGACCAAGATCCTTATCGATCAATTATCGATCGTCGATCATTGATGCCCACCCCTACTTTGGAACCCTATGTTGACTGGGGCCCACCCGCTGTGCCGACGGACCACGATGCCGACAGTTTATTAGCGGATTTCTGCGAGAGCTGACACGACGGTACATGTGGGAAAACTAGGGTTAGGGTTAGGTGCTAGGGTGCTACGGTTAAGGTTAGGGTTGGGGTTAGGGGTAGGGTTGGGGTTAGGGGTAGGGTTAGGGATAGGATTAGGGTTAGGGTTAGACATGCCAGCATGTACCAAGTCGACGTAGCACCTAGGGATGCTCCGATTTATCGGCCACCGATTTAAATCGGCCGATTTCACTCAAAATGACTCGATCGGTGATCGGCAAAAATGGCCGATCGCAAAAACCGATCTTTTTTTTTTTTTTTTTCCTGGGGAAGACAGATAACTGAACAGAAAACATAGGAGGACGTAACAGTATGTAAACCATGAAGGCCACGTTTATGATGTCTTTTATACAGCCATATCGACTGACTTGGGCTTCAGGCCCTAACTGGGTGATAGGCCAGACCTTTACTATGCCATAACAATGGGTCTGCGTTTGCTTGGTGCCTAATGGATCAAAACTTTTGTCTAAAAAGCAAAAAATATGTAGGCTATCCAGTCAGTAGGCCTACAGTTATGTATTTTTTTTAAAAATCGGTATCGGTATCGGTTGATCTTGAGGAAAAAAATCGGTGATCGGTATCGGCCCCAAAAATCCAGATCGGAGCATCCCTAGTAGCACCTAACCCCAACCCTAGTTTTCCCACATGCACCTAGACAGAGAAGCGGAGAGCATTCACATGCAGGGAGGGCTGTCGGCACAACGGTCCGTCGGCATATTGATGCGGCACCATGTTGACTGTACAGAAGCTCCTCTTGCAAGATTGAAATAAACACTCTGAAATGACATTAGTTAGAAAGGGATACAATCAGTAGGCAGTGTTTCCTCTATATGCATTTATTTGTGGCGGGCCGCCACGAATACATTTTCTCCGCCACTAATTGATTCAGTTCACTTTATGACCGGAGAACAGAAAAAAATCAGATTGAAGCTAGTTTAGGCCGCTTTCAGACCTACATTTCGTTCCGATTTAGGATGTAGTAAGTTACAATATGTTACAATGTTGCAATTAACCTCGTCGACGCGCTTGCAAAACAGTTTTGTGATTGGTCCGAATTTAGCGGGACATTTGGATTTCTGGAAATCCCTTCCCTCTCTCTTAGCCCGTCGCCCGTCCCTTTAATCCCGTAAGCGTATCCTAATCGAAAATGCAACATCATCAGCGACGACCTTGGGTTCTTGCATTTACTGCTGTTCTCTGGTTCATGTTCTTATACCAGTGTTCACTATAGAGTATTTTAAATGAACATTCGTAATGTAGTCTAGTCTCTGATGTTCATGGTCAACTAAATCAGGCTATTTTGTGAAACAAATAATGTTCCCGAGCAGCCTCGCATCTAACGCTAGCTTCGAACTATTGATAGCATAAACGTTGGTAAATGTCACAAACGACACAGTATTGGCAGGGGGAAAGAAGGGGAGTCGGATTTACATGCTGGAAAAACATGCAGCTAAAATTCAGGGAACATTTGGACAATAAGAGACACAACGGAGCTGTGGTCGCGTGGTCTAATTACAGGGCAATATGCGCAGGGCAAAAATAATCTATTGCCTCCCAAATCACCACGAACAGAACGGCGGAGGTACGGGTAAACAGGGCACATATTTTTTTAAATGTTGCTACCCTCTATTTTTCTGTGAAATTACGTCTTTGTTTTTTTTATCTCAATCCTTCAGAGGTTTGGCGGTTTTTCCGGGTACAAAATGAACTATAGAAAAAGTGAATTCTATCCTATCAACAATAGTGCTAAACAAATCACACAAGCCGAACTACCATTTAATATCTCAGCTCAAGGCTTTAAATATCTTGGTATACAGATAACAAACTCATTCCCCTCTCTCTTTTCTGCCAATTTCTCCCCCCTACTTGATCAGGTAAAATCAGATCTCCAAAGATGGGGCAGTCTGCCTCTGTCCCTAGTAGGCAGGATACAGTCAATAAAGATGACGATACTCCCTAAATTCTCATACCTCTTCCAGTGCATCCCATTATTCCTGCCCAAATCATTCTTTAAATCTCTTGACAAAATCATCTCCACATTCATTTGGCAAGGCAAACAGCCCAGGATTAAAAAACACACATTGCAAAGAGGCCGTGACAATGGTGGCTTGGCTTTGCCTAATTTCATTTACTATTACTGGGCTGCCAATATTCAAAAGATAAATTACTGGCTTCACTCTCCTTTGACAGACTGGTGCTTGCTGGAAGCTGAATCTTGCTATATATCCTCCCCTCCTGCAATGATTTACTCTAAATTGCCTATATCCCTCTCCAAATTTACCTGCAACCCAGTGGTGTTAGCTACCCTTAAGATTTGGGCCCAGTTTCGTCTCCACTTTAAGTTTGCAGACAGCTCCATTAATGGTCCTATAAATAAAAATCATCTATTCCCTCCCTCCACTTTGGATTCCGCCTTCTTGCTCTGGACGGACAGAGGCCTTCCAAACTTTTCGAACCTCTTTGAGAATAACATTTTTTGTAGTTTCGAGATGATATGCACTAAATATGACTTGCCCCGGAGTAATCTCTTTCGTTATTTTCAGATCAGAGACTTTGTGAAAACCCAATACCCCTCTTACCCCGAAATGCCACACAACCAACCCTGAGAAAATCTTATGGCGTTCACACCAGGTCAAAAAGGCCTTATCTCAAATATATACCACTCTCTCACTTGTCTCGACACACACTCTCTAACCAAAAATAGGAACAAATGGGAAACTGAACTCAATGAAAACTTCACTGACGAGTGGTGGGATGGAGCGATAGACCGCATTAACACCTCAACCTCTTGTGCCAGATTAGGCCTTATTCAATTCAAAGTCTTCCATAGGCTTCACTTTTGCCAATCTAAACTCGCAGCAATATATCCTGATGTAGAGGACAAGTGTGAACGATGTGTTTTATCCCCAGCCAATCTTACCCATATGTTTTGGTCATGCCCTAGGCTGGTAACCTTCTGGACTACTATCTTTAAGATACTGACAGAGGTTTTCTCTGTTAATCTCGAACCCTCACCCCAGATAGCCATATTTGGAGTTCCACAAGATTTCAATCTCCTAACCACCAAAGATTCTAATATTTATTTACATTGTAAATTGTTACAGTGCATTTAATTGTTACAGTGCATTTACTACACTGCTGGCAAGGCGTAGAATTTTACTAGGATGGAAATCTCCAACTCCTCCTTCAATAGCCATGTGGCTTACAGACATAATGCACTTCCTAAAGTTAGAAAAGATTAAGTTCACGCTTAGAGGTTCAACAAAAAAAATCTACTTGCACTGGCAACCGTTCATTACATATTTTGAGAACCTGACAGCACTTCCTACAAACTGATGCTTTTGTAACCAAGCAGTTTGTTGTCTGCCTTGGCCTCTGAGACCATGACATTTCCAAATAAAACTGACACTAACTTACCTATGTATGAATATATTGTAGCTCATGATCCGACGCCTGAATATGACTTATGTAAGCAGCAATCTCCTACTACATCATTTATACAACCTAGCAGAATTCCTTATGATATTATTTCCCCCCCAAATTTTTTCTACATTTTATTGTTATAATTTGTTCATGTATGTGTGTATCTATGTATGTATGTATGTATGTATGTATGTATGTATATATGAATATATTTAAAAATATATATAATTTCTTATAATTTAGTTTTTATCTATTTCTTTACTTAACGTTTTTTTTTTGGGTAACTTGTTTATATGTGTGTGTGACTGGATGGACAGATCTATATGTATATATGTATGCAGACATGTTTGAGAGGGAGGGGTGGGTGGAGGGCAGGGAGAAAAACATAAAATATTCATACCTTTTTCAATGTACATGACATCTATACTGGAATAAAAAATATTATTAAAAAAAGAAAGAAATTACGTCTTTGTATTGAGCGCCAGTGCGTGTTGCATACGCTACGCGCGCGAAAAAAGAACACTCCGCCACTAATGTGAAAAATCCTGGAGGAAACACTGAGTAGGCCTACAGAAAAATACAATCTCATAACAATCTTGTTAGTCTTCGTCCAGTGTAAAGTCAATCTTGTAACTATGTGAAGCCTCCAGTCATGTAACTGTAGTCATTCTCCTAGTAGTCCAGACTGAGGAGGTTTATTTACTGTCAACAAACGGAATGAACGCGCAACTTCCACCAGAGAACCTACACGGACACTTTCACATAGCGGTTCATTTCATCCATATCAACTTCAGCACACAGCAGCTATGTAACTTAGAGCATCATGGACATTTCAGGTGAATGAAACCGCTGCATTACAGAGACGCTCATGTTTCTTACCTGCGCTCATGCGATATTCACCTTGTTATGATCGAGCTGCTCAACTTCCTCACGACCAGGAAGTAGTTACTACAACAACTTCCGCTTTGGCGGAAACGTCACAATAAAAGCTCAAATGTTTATTGAAACGTTGATATAACATTTGATTAGGAACAGTATAGTAATACTATAGTATAGTATTATAATATAATATATATTATTATATATACACTACCGTTCAAAAGTTTGGGGTCACTTAGAAATGTCCTTATATTTGAAAGAAAAGCACTGTTTTTTTTCAATGAAGATAACATTAAATTAATCAGAAATACACTCTATACATTGTTAATGTGGAAAATGAAATTGTCTGGGTGACCCCAAACTTTTGAACGGTAGTGTATATATATATATATATATATAATATAGTAATATTAGGAACAGTTTAGTAATACTGGGCCTCCCTTTGTAAATGACCCATTTAAAGACAACGTGTCTAAGTTATATTGTAGTTTAGTTTATTTCGTTTATTTGTAAAGGGACAATGCATTTTATGTAAATACGCCAGATTTAGCCAGAACAGAAGGCTAATTTTCATCCGTAGTCCCTTGCAGTGTATATAGCCTATATATATGTGTGGCGGCCAAGGAACCCTTCACATGGTGGCATTTTGACATTTTCATTTTTTATATTTCCATAAATTAGAAGTTCTCAGCTATTCATAACTGGTTGAATGACTGAGATAGCCCTTTATTTTAAAAAGTTATGAGCATTTTAATGTATCATGTCAAAAAAAGTGAAAGGCTTCAAACCACAGGATCGACGTGACGTTGACGTTAACGGTACGTCAACGTGACGTTGTTGTTAACGGTACGTCAACGTGACGTTATTTCGCTAGCAAACTACCCACCACAAAAACATAAAAATACGTACTTTCTCTTTTGTTTTCTTAAAATGTTTATTCACCATAATGTAGTATGGAGTTCAAAGTACTAGAATACCACAATATCAAATAATATCAAAATATAATATCAAAATATATATATTGTGAGACAGTCCACCATGGATGGCTTTCCCTGTTGTTGTTGTTGTGTTTAAGAAAAAACACTGGATAAGGTATACACCAACATCAAGCGTGCTTACAAGGCTAGACCGCTAGCTCATCTAGGCATGTCTGACCATGTGTCAATCCTCCTGATCCCAGCCTACACTACCATGAGGAAAAGTGCTCCCATCACCACTAAGACTGTCAGAACCTGGCCAGAAGGGTCCGCTCCACTGCAGATCTGCCTAAATGACACCTCATGGCAGGAATATGAGCATGAGGACCTGGAACAGTTCACGTCGTCGGTTCTGAACCACATAGTGAACTGCACCAACTCAGTCACCGTGGACAAACGGGTCCGGGTCTACCCCAACACGAAGCCATGGATGACTGGGAAGGTCCAAAAACTGATCAATGAGAGGGACAACGCCTTCTTCGCAGGGAAGGGCACACTGCTGTACAGCACCACCAGGGCTAACCTAAAGCGCGGCATCCGGGAAGCCAAGGCAGACCACAGAGAGAAGATTGAGGAATGCTTCCTGAGCAACGACTCCAGGCGGATGTGGCAGGGGGTTCAGCACATGACAAACTTCAGAGCCAACAGGCTCACAGCCGCAGAGGACGACCCCCTGCTGGCGGAAAAGCTGAACTCCTTCTACGCCCGGTTCGACGAGTGGCGAACGGAGGTAACCACAACACAAACACCACTCTCTCCAGCTCTCAGCAGCCTCACCCTCACAGAGCATGAAGTGAGACGCGTGCTGAAGGCGGTGGACCCCAGGAAAGCCTCGGGGCCGGATGGCGTCCTGGGACGGGTGCTGAGGGACAGCGCCGACCAGCTGGCCGGGGTTTTCACCAACATCTTCAACCAGTCCCTGTCCCAGGCCACCATCCCACCCTGCCTGAAAACCTCAACTATCATCCCAGTCCCGAAGAAAAGCATGGTGAGCTGCCTAAACGACTACCGCCCGGTGGCACTCACACCAATCATCATGAAGTGCTTCGAGAAACTAGTCCGGGCCCACATACTCACACGCCTCCCGCCCAACCTGGATCCATACCAGTTCGCCTACAGAGCCCACAGGTCCACAGAGGACGCCATCGCGACGACTCTCCACGCCACTCTATCCCACCTGGAGAGGGGAAACAGCTACGCGAGACTGCTCTTTGTGGACTTCAGCTCCGCCTTCAACACCATCCTTCCAGACAGGCTAGTGACCAAACTACTAGACCTGGGTCTATCACACTCTATATGTGCATGGATCAAGGACTTCCTGACCAACCGCCCCCAGAGGGTGCGGGTGGGCCCCCACACCTCCACAGCCCTCAGACTCAGCACTGGGTCCCCCCAGGGCTGCGTGCTAAGCCCCATCCTCTACAACCTCTACACCTACGACTTCACCCCCGTCCACCCCAGCAACTCCATCGTAAAGTTTGCAGACGACACCACCGTGGTGGGATGCATCTCGGGGGGGGACGAGGCGGCGTACAGGGATGAGGTAGAGCAACTGAGCAAGCTGTGCAAGGTTAACAACCTGCTGCTGAACAAGTCAAAGACCCAGGAAATCATCGTAGACTTCAGGAGGAAAAAGTCCGAGATCCAGCCCCTGCTCATCGACGGAGAGAGCGTGGAGAGAGTCTCAACCCTCCGATTCCTGGGGGTGCACATGGAGGATGACCTGACCTGGAAGGACAACACAAAAGCCACCATCAAGAAGGCACAACAGCGGCTATACATCCTGAGAGTCCTCAGGAAGGAACACAGCAAGCAGGAGATACTGGTGACCTTCTACCGCGGCGCAGTGGAGAGCATCCTCACCTACGGCATCTGCAACTGGTTCTCCAGCTGCACAACCGCGGAGAGAAATGCGCTACAGAGAGTCGTGAGAACAGCCCAGAAGATCACCGGCGCCCCCCTCCCCTCTCTGGAAGAGCTGTACAACACACGCTGTCTCAGGAAGGCCTCCAAGATCTCCAGGGACCCAACCCACCCTGGGTACGAACACTTTACCCGGCTGCCCTCGAAAAGGCGGTTCAGGACCATGGCCGCAAGGACAAACAGACTGAAGAACAGCTTCTACCCCAGGGCCGTCCAGGCCCTGAACACAGCAAAGACCTAGGTTCTGGGCCCTGGACAGTCTGGACGGATTGATGGCAGCTGCTGGACTGAAAAAATCAGGTGTAGTGCTGAGGCACAAATATGTACATTTCAAGCCTGCAAACTGCGACACTTTAAATAAATGTGCAATAACACTATGTGTAATATGACAACCCTAGTCGTCTATCTGTATAGTATAGTATAGTGGATAGTGTACATAGCCTTTATTTATGTAAACCAGCTCCTTCCCTTCTTGTGTTTTTTTAAAGTTTTTTTTTAAAAGTTTGTTTTCTTTCCTAACACCAGGGGAGCCACCCCTCCTAAATTTCGTTGTTTGGTACCTGTACTGTAGCAATGACAATAAAGACCATTCATTCATTCATTCATTCATTCATATCCGGTGATCAAAAGTAGCCCATTCGGCGGTAATCCGCCCCACCTGGCAACCCTGCTTTGCACAGTAGCTAAGTACAGATGCTAGCTCTACCAAGCTGTCGAGCTAGCATAACCTCGACCGTTCTCTTAGTCTGCAGAGATCAATATAAATGTTTTAAACAAACAACATCTATGTCATGTCAACTAGAATACACAGGCAGGCACTCCAAAATCTGCCAAATAGAATATATATGAGGAATTCCTCTCAAAGTGGTGAAATGCTTACTCACATCACAGGAGTGTCTTGTTATCACGGATTAGAAGTTTGCTGCTTTGCCGAGTCCTTTCCCGCCTTTTCCTCTGCCAGCCCGCACGGGTTCAGGAGGAGGAGGGGGACACGCACGCGCCTTTGACTCTGCAGTAGCCTGTACAGATGCTGCGAGCTCTACCAAGCTCTCAACAAGTCACCTCAGGGACCGTTATCAAGTGATGTCATACAAATGCAGAAATTGTATTATTGTACCAAAAATGCACATTTTGTTGCAATGTTTTAATAAGTTATTTCAGTCCAGTGAATACATGTTTAAGAAATACACTCCCGTATTGCAATTAGAAAACCATTTACTTTTCCAATTTAATGAGAAATACATTTAAAATATTGGCTACCCCCAATCTATTGTTTGTCTGCTTCTTATCAGTCTTTATCATATCATCGGTTTCATCGTTCTATGAAAGCTGCACTTCGGGCTGCGTCCTAACGATTCCCACCCGAGTTGGGGTAGACCACGCCCCGAGTTGGGGTAGACCACGCCAACTTCTGGAATATGTAGGGGTGTTCTCTGTATCTTGTTCTTCCGCCCCGCAGGTCGTTCCGCAACCCCATCGGATTTTAGCTTGTGACGTAACACGGGGTGCACGATTAGATATAGGTTACCCATCTCTGTATGCAACTCGGCGGCGCTGAGTGTGCCGCGGGCCAACGGTCAATGTTCGCCGCGGGCACGGCTGCAGGCATTGCCCTGTGGGCCCTGGAACGCGCGCCTATTCTTGTGTGTCAGTGATTGTGTTTGTGTTTGCGAAAAAAACTAAAAAACACCCCTACATATTCCAGAAGTTGGCGTGGTCTACCCCAACTCGGGTGGGAATCGCTAGGACGCCTTCGGGCTAGCCTCAAGGACGGTGGTTGGGTCGACAGGCTGCCGTGGGTCATGTTGGGCCTTAGGACCGCCCCTAAAGAAGACCTTCGGTCGTCATCCGCCGAGCTTGTCTACGGACAGCCACTACGGGTTCCTGGGGATTTCGTCCCTAACGCCACGATCCCTTGGTCGGCGCTCAAACAGCGAGCCGAGTTTTTGGATAATGCCAAGGCATTCGCACCTGTACCCACCTCACAGCATGGGCTACCCCAGTCATATATGCCACCCTGCCTGCGAACGGCGGAGTACGTGTTCATCCGCCATGACGCCCACCGAGGGCCATTTCAACCACCCTATGACGGACCGTTTCGGGTTCTGGAGGCTGGAGACAAGGCTTTTCTGGTGGACATCGGGGGTAAGCCAGATTACATTTCAGTGGACAGACTTAAACCAGCTCACGTGGATCTGGACCAGCCCGTGGGGTTGGCTCGGCCCTCCAGCTATGCCCCCACGCCACCGCAAAGCCTCTAAAAGACCACCTGCTGTCCCTCATAAGCAGACCCCTGTTGAACTGTCAGTCCCTGCTCCGGTTTTACGGAGCCGTTTTGGACGGGTGATCCGGGCCCCGCAATGGTGACTGTTCTCAATTATGGTGAATTCTGGGGGGAGGTCTGTAGCGGAAATACTATGATGTAGGATGTACATAATTCACCTGTGTGTTTGGTTATGGGGAATTGTGTGCGGGCACCTTAAAGCCGGTCACTGGGGTGTGACGTATGGGGGTTCCAGGTAACATTTAAGGAAGTGTTGTATGTTGCTATGGGCGCTTTGTCATCAGTTCAATAAATGCCGACACGGTCGGCTTTATACTGGCACCAAGTCTCCGTTTCGTTTGTACGCTCCAACTCCTACAATGGTATATTTACAGTACATGGACAGTGGATTGAAGCATTGGCACAACCCTCACTCATTGGAAATGTCTGTTTTCTATAGATGGATATACCATTTATTTTTCAGCAAACCAATATTCAATTCGAATTATGTTATGAATTGATATGGATCAATTTATACCTCTTATTAAATTATAAATACTCTGGTTGTTATGTTTGCCTTTTGGTTGACAGCAAAAGAGGAGTTTAGAGAAGGAGAGAGAGCAGGATGTTGTCGGCACACCAAAGAGAGAGAGCAAGAACCAGGTGAGAAAGTGGACAGGTAGTCAAGACCACATATGCCACAGTCCATGCCACCCCCTCCCCAAGGCAGCAAACCTAGGGGAAACACTGAGAGCAGATAGCTGAACTGTTCAGTGTCAAGCCTGGAGAAATGGAGATGGAGGTTATAAAGCTCCAGAATAATGTCCAGCTACAATCGCAACAACATTCACAACATTTCTGGAGCCTGGTAGACCCAGAAAACTATAAGAATATTCACCAAGCAGCCCTGAAAGTATTTGTTGTATTTGGCTCTACATACCTTTGAGAATCAGATTTTTCTGATATGAATGTAATGAAATACTACTACTACTTCTGAACAAGACTGACAGATGAGCATCTAAATGACTCTATAAGAGTGAACCTAAGTGGATACACTCCAGCATACACAACTCTTGTAGAATCCATGCAGTGACATTCATCTCAAGTGTAGGAATGAGTGAATGCATTATTACACACATGCACACATTTTTTTGAAAGAGACAAAAGAAGAAAAAAATACTAATGTTTTCTGACTGAAAAAACTAGAAAAGGTGAATGCACTTATTACACACATGTGGACCATACAATTATAAGCTTTTGATATGTGAATGGAGGTGATGTGATACATTGATATATGGATACAGAATATACTGCTACTACTATAGTGAGCTTACACATTGACATTTGAAACAGAGCATGCTAGTGAAGAATTTCAGAGTGTTTTGATACGTTATGTGAATGAATGTAAGTAATAAGATATGAGTAGCTCTCGGCCACTTACATTTTTTCAAAGTAGCTCTCGGATGAAAAAAGGTTGGAGACCCCTAGCCTACAACATCCTCTACCATGGTTGAAATTGAGGACAGTGATAAAAGCAGTCAAGAGAGCAGTGATGATGATGATTAAGCTTGTAGTGTAGGAGTGACGGCAATAACAGAACGATGTAGTCGGTTTGCCGGTAGAAAAACAATCATGTGCTTTATTCTCACTCTCTGCATGCGTACTGACAACAACAAACATTCATTCAACTCTGTCCCACTTATATCCCGTCATATCACCCGCTAAGCAGCCTGGGTGATTGAGTCAACACCAACATATAAGAATGCTTTGTTACAAGGCTGGAACGCCGTGAATTAGGAATACTTTGCTCCGCTAGCGAGCGGTCACTACACACGTCCCCCCAGAATTCACAAGAACCGGCCCCAAAAAACGGTCAGGGACTCTGATAACTCGCCCAAAGCGACTCTGGCGCCCTTGAGCAGGCACAGGAGACCGAGGCAGGGGAAAAACCACAGGCGAACGTTTGGCCGGCCTCAGAAGGCAGGGCAAGGGGTCTGCAGGAGCTAGGGTCGGGGCTGTTTTAACAGGGGGGCGACCGCGGTGGGGCGGGAGGGCCACCTCGACGGGACGGTCCAAGTCCAGATGAGCTGGCTTAAGGCGATCCACCGAGATGCGTTCCTTACTACCCCCCATGTCGATAATAAAGAATTTGTCGCCTGTCTCCACGACCCGGTAGGGACCATCATAGGGCGGTTGCAGGGGGGCTCGATGGGCGTCTTGGCGGATGAAGACATACCCCGATGCCTTCAGATCAGGCGGGACACGTACTTTAGGAACGCCGTGGCATGAGGTAGGGATCGGCCGGAACGACTTGGCCTTGTCCAGCAGAGCACTTCGCTGTTCTGGTGCTGACCAGGGGACCGTAGCACAAGGGAGGAAATCCCCCGGAACCCGGAGGGGTTGGCCGTACACCAGCTCAGCAGAGGATGAAAGAAGGTCCTCTTTAGGTGCAGTACGGAGTCCCAGCATCACCCAAGGAAGCCTGTCGACCCAGCCGCCGCCCCGGAGATCGGCTTTAAGAGCATTCTTCATGGACCGGTGAAAACGTTCACACAGGCCATTAGCCTGTGGGTGATAAGCCGTAGTGCGGTGGAGGGAGACACCCAGCTGCTGAGTAATGGAAGTCCATAAGCCAGAAGTGAACTGGGCCCCCCGATCAGAGGACAGGTCTGAGGGGACCCCAAACCGGGCGACCCAGGTGCCGATGAATGCGCGGGCCACCTCAACTGTGGTAGTCTCCGTCAGTGGGACGGCCTCTGGCCAACGGGTGGTTCTGTCCACCATCGTCAGAAGGTGAGTGTACCCCCTGGAGGCGGGAAGGGGACCCACCAGATCAATGTTGACGTGGTCGAAGCGTCTTTCAGGGACCGTGAACCGCTCCAGCGGGGCCTTAACATGACGATGGACCTTTGCCCGTTGGCATGGCACGCAGGTCTTGACCCACCCACCAATGTCAACCTTCATCCTGGGCCAGACGAATTTCGCTGCAATCAGGCGCTGCGAAGGTTTCCTGCCTGGGTGTGAGAGGCTATGTATGGCCTCGAAAACTTGCCGTCTCCAAGCATGTGGAACCACTGGGCGCGGCTGCTCCATGGACACGTCACAAAGCAGCGTCGTGCCGTCGTCGCTGAAGGGGATGTCCGCCAACTGGTGGCCAGAAACTTTAGTCCTGTATTCCTGGATGTCTGGGTCCGAAGCCTGATCCGCAGCCATACGGGCGTAGTCGATGCCGAGATGGACAGCCCCGATAGTGGCACGAGAGAGGCAGTCAGCTACGGGGTTGTCCTTTTCCGCCACATGCCGAATGTCTGTAGTGAACTCTGAGATATAAGCCAGATGACGCTGCTGCCTGGCAGACCACGGCTCCGACACCTTAGCCATGGCAAAAATCAACGGTTTGTGGTCCACAAAAACCGTGAATGGACGAGCCTCCAGCAGGAACCGGAAGTGCCTGATTGCCAAGTACAGGGCGAGGAGCTCTCGGTCAAAGGTGCTGTATTTTTGCTCACTGGAGCGGAGTTGTCGGCTGAAAAATGCCAGGGGTTGCCAAACCCCCTTGACCAGCTGTTCGTAAACGGCTCCGACGGCATAATCTGAGGCGTCAGTTGTCAAGGCCACGGAAGCCTCAGGCACAGGGTGAGTCAGCATGGTCGCGCTCGTGAGGGCTTCCTTGGTGTCTGAGAACGCCTTTGACATTTCGTCGGACCATGCAATGATGTGCTTAGGGGTCTTGCCCTTGAGAGCCCCATGCAGGGGGCGCATTAGGTGGGCAGCCTGAGGGATGAATCGATGGTAGAAATTCACCATCCCCAGGAACTCCTGTAAAGCTCTAATGCTGGTAGGGCGTGGGAGCTGCAGCACAGCGTCCACCTTTGATGGCAGCGGGACCGCCCCAGCAGTAGTGATGTGGTGGCCGAGGAAATCCATGGCAGGCAGTCCAAACTGGCACTTTGCTGGGTTGATGATTAATCCATGTTCCCGGAGGCGACTGAAGAGGAGACGGAGGTGGGATAGGTGCTCTGCCT
This sequence comes from Nansenia antarctica, assembly GCF_963989245.1. Taxonomy (NCBI): domain Eukaryota; kingdom Metazoa; phylum Chordata; class Actinopteri; order Argentiniformes; family Microstomatidae; genus Nansenia; species Nansenia antarctica. The sequence goes on along the minus strand of NC_137685.1, from coordinate 29,234,841 downwards.
TGGACGTGCTGGCTATCAAGATATCGTCTAGGTAGACAAACACAAAAGGCAGGTTGCCCAGCATGGCGTCCATCAATCTCTGAAAGGTTTGGGCGGCATTCTTGAGGCCAAACGGCATCCTCAAAAACTCAAACAGTCCGAATGGTGTTATAACCGCTGTCTTAGGGACGTCCTGAGGGCTAACTGGCACCTGGTGGTATCCCCGTACCAAATCCACTTTAGAAAAAATAGACGCGCCCGCTAGATGGGCTGAAAAGTCTTGAATGTGTGGAACGGGGTAACGGTCAGGTGTGGTGACATCATTTAGGCGCCGGTAGTCGCCGCACGGACGCCAGCCTCCGTTGGACTTGGGAACGAGATGGAGAGGCGAGGCCCAGGGACTGTCAGAACGGCGAATGATGCCAAGTGTCTCCATGGCTGCAAACTCCTCTTTCGCGATGGTGAGCTTGTGTGGGTCGAGGCGACGGGCCCTGGCATGCACTGGTGGGCCTTCCGTGGAGATGTAATGCATGACGCCGTGTTTGGTGGCAGCGGCCGAGAAGGTAGGTGTTGTGATGTCTGAGAACTCCAATAGAAGAGGGGAGAACTCATCAGCCGGCGAGACAGCACTGGACAGCTTCATTGTGGCTGCGTCACTGCGCTCACATGACAAGGAGCCGAACGTCTCAGCATTGACGAGTCGGCGGTTCCCCACGTCCACCAGGAGGCTGTTAGCGCAGAGAAAGTCAGCGCCTAAGAGGGGAGTAGACACTTTGGCCAACACAAAACTCCAGGTAAAACGCTGGTCAGCAAAACACAAACCCACAGTGCGCCTGCCGAAGGTAGCGATTGCACTGCCATTGGCAGCCTCCAGGGAGGGCCCTCGTTTCGCTGTTTTAATGTCTATTGCCGATACAGGCAGCACGCTCACCTGGGCCCCCGTGTCACATAGAAACCGGCGGCCAGAGAGGGAGTTAGTGACGTACAGCAAGCCTGCAGAATGGCCGGCACCCACAGCTGCTAATGAGTGGCGGCCTGTGCGTTTCCCGACACACTGAAGTTGCATGGTGGTAGGCACTTCTTAGCTTTGTTCCCGAATTTTGCATGGTAAAAGCACAACCACAGCAGTAGCGGAGATGGACAGTGGTTGGAACCCATACTCATCCATGGTGGCTGTAAAACACCTCTTCCCAGCTGAGAAAAATATATCCGCTTCCTTGGCTAGCTGACGAAAGTCTGTTTTGATTGAATTAGCCATAGAAAAACGAACCTGGTCTGGCAACTGTTGCAAAAAAAGCTCTTTAAAAAGAAAACACGGCTGATGGTCGCCCAGCAGAGCTAGCATGTGGTCCATCAGTTCGGAGGGTTTTGTGTCACCGAGCCCAGGGAGAGAGAGGAGCTGGCGTGCACGTTCAGATTCAGACAGACAAAACGTATCTATGAGGTGCGCCTTCAAGGTAACATATTTGTGCTGTGCCGGTGGGTTTTCAATAAGACTCACCACTCTCGCTGCCGTTGAATTGGTAAGAGCTGCTACCACGTAGTAGTATTTGGTATTATCCACGGTAACATCTCTGAGGGCGAATTGAGCTTCAGCTTGTGCAAACCATGCAATGGGATTTTGTTCCCAAAACTCGGGCAGCTTGAGTGAAACTGCGTTTGTTGTCATGTTCAATGATCTCCGAAAACGTTCGAGAGAAATTCAGGGTCACCAATGTAGGAGTGACGGCAATAACAGGACGATGTAGTCGGTTTGCCGGTAGAAAAACAATCATGTGCTTTATTCTCACTCTCTGCATGCGTACTGACAACAACAAACATTCATTCAACTCTGTCCAACTTATATCCCGTCATATCACCCGCTAAGCAGCCTGGGTGATTGAGTCAACACCAACATATAAGAATGCTTTGTTACAAGGCTGGAACGCCGTGAATTAGGAATACTTTGCTCCGCTAGCGAGCGGCCACTACAGTAGCATAAATAAATGCTTAGGCTGTAACTTTTTGTTGAAAAGTTGATTTCAGTGTTTACAGAACAGAGCAGTGCTTAAAGAGATGTCCGTTTATTTCAGTGTGTTTAAAGAACAGACATTCAGTTAGTGCTTAAAGAGATGTCAGTTGATTTCATTGCGTTTAAAGGAGTCTGACAGACTTTCATGCAGTCATTTGATTTTGCATTTGTTTCTATTGTTTTGCACACAATCATTTGTTTGTTCATCTTCATTTATGAATAAATGTCGTTTTGCTAATATAAGTTATCCATGTATCCCTTTTTTATCCATCCTGTGGGACGGGTCGTGACTCGCGAGCTCGGGGAGCACCAAGCAGCATCCCTAGGTGCTCCTCTGAGCACTGGCCCCAAAAAGTTATGTGCACCCCTTATTATTATTATTATGTAGCGGAGGTCATTTTAAATCACGCTGTCATGATGACGTAGCCCTGTCTGTGACTTCTGATAGCCCAGATATACAGTCGTCACACCACGAGGATGTCCTCTGTCTCTGGGTCTGTGGGTCCCATGTTGGACTGTTCTAGGACTCACCTTCTTGCTGTAAATACATGTTGAGCCTTGGATGAGCAGTGCTGCCTCTGCAAAGAGGTTGCCGAGAGCATCCGGAACCACATGAAGACCTACGTCAAGTTGCTATGACGACGACGACGACGTGTGTCGAGGAGTCACGGACTCACCGGACTGAACGGTTTGGCGACCCGAGAGCGAGGTTGCTCTTCGTTCTAGAAACTTCTGCCCTAACTGTGGGGGAGGGAGGGAGGGAGGGAGGGGAGGGAGGGAGCGAGAGGGGGAAGGAGGGAGAGAGCAAGAGGGAGGGAAGGAGCGAGAGAGAGAGAAGGATGGAGGGAGAGAACAAGAGGGAAGGAGGCGTCTGGACTATTAGAGGGAGCTACAGGACTGGGGGTGGAGAGTGGATGATGATGGGATGACCCCTCGTCCACTCTCCTCCACCCCGGTCCTGTAGCTCCCTCTACAGGCCAGGTGCTGCATGCTCCCCACACCCACCGTTTGATCCGTTTCACAGATCTGATAGATTGGGCATCTCTGGGCTAAAGCAGCCGTACCTAGCTTATCCTACATTGCTTACACCCGTCCAGGCCTGTCAGATCTGTGAAGGAGAGTGAACCAGAGGCGGGAAGGTAGTACCTTCTGGAATGAAACACAGCCAATTCTGTAGCAACACTGACAATGTGGCTAAACTGGCTAAACTGAAGACCTTCTAGAGATATTCTCAATGTGAAAACGAGGGCCGGTTAAGTTATTCACTGATCAGACTGAACCACAACGTGGATGGATACTTCTCGATACGTCTGTGGCAATCGATTCTATCTTTGTACCATCAGCCTACTCTTAGGGTACTTAACTACCGTCGTGAATAATGATTGTGTGGTGTATGTTCATTTACTTGGCATCCTTGCAGTATGTATATAAATTGTCATTTTAATTATATACAGTCATCTGGCCACCTTATAAAGACTTTTGTTCTTTACAAAACAATACAATTTCCTACAGACATACAACATTATACTAAATACATTTGGTCATGACTTTCTTTAAAAAGAAATATTATTAATAAGAGCCGGGCATCTTTCCATTGACGTATAGTTATTAGAACCTAGGACAGAGCCAGCAGAACAGGACATGTAAAAAGTGTGTGTTTAAAGCGCACACACACACACAGTCTCAGGAGAGGTCAGACGGGGTCAGCGGGTGCTGCCGTGGGGGCGTGTTTGAAGCGGTCGTGGGCCCTGGTCTTGCTGAGCAGCGTGAGCCCCATGCTGTCCACGGTCTCCTCCAGACCGTCCTTCCTGTCTACCTCCACTGTGTAGTCGTTGGCCTGGGGGGGGGAAGGAAGGCAAGGCTTTACCACCCTGGTTACACACTCATCTCCTCAGTCCCAGTCCTGAGCCGAACTGTGCTGAGCTGTGCTGAGCTGAGCTGTCCTACACATCCAACAGTTGTGGAAAGGACAATGTGAACGGAAACTACCAGAGCGCCAGCACAGTATGGTTGGGCTCGGCCCTGTTGGTGTATAAAGCCCCTTAGAAAACACACTCACTCACACTCTCACACACTCACACTCACACACTCACTCACACTCACACACTCACACTCACACACACTCACACACACTCACCAGCTGCAGGGAAGCAAGCATGTACTTGCAGGCCTCAAAGTTGTCCAGGCCGTGGACTATGGAAGCGAATGAATTCCTGTTCCCGACCTCACTCAGGGCTGCTACGACCCGGTCTCCGTAGTCATGGATGTCGAAGGTGGGACGCTCCTCCTGGAGAGAGGGGGGGGGGGGGGAGGGGGGGGTCAGGGGGACTAGAGGTTAGCTAATAGCCAGCAGAGCATAGGGGGGGGGGGGGGGGGGGGGGGGTTGGTTCTGTGACTGTGTCTTTTCTGTGTCACTGGGAGCCTCCTCTCGAAAGGACGGTAAACGTGAAATGTGAGTCAGGCCAAAGTGTGTGTGTGTGGGGGGGTTACCCCGGTTACGGTGGCCTGGTGGGGCCAGGAGCAGCAGCTCAGGCCTGATCATGTCCTCCCACGTCTTCACCCGCCGCGACAACTCCGACTCCTCAGAGAGGACAGGGGTTTGAGGGACAGACAGACAGACAGACAGAGGGGATTGAGGGAGGGACAGACAGAGAGGATAGGGAATTGAGAGACAGACAGACAGGGGACTGAATGGCAGACAGACAGGATAGGGGATTGAGGGACAGACAGAGAGAATAGGGGATTGACAGAGGGACAGACAGAGAGGATAGGGGATTGAGAGACAGACAGAGAGGCAGACAGACAGACAGACAGAGAACAGGATAAACAGTAGTACCGCCTGGGAATACCTGGCACTATGAAGTCCTGACCACCTCCAAACTCAGCGGGGATGTCAGCCAGGAAGTCGTGGTCCTCGTCAGAATGGTCGTCACCTAGGCCCAGACACAGAGGAACAGTACCATTAAGACGAACGTCGGGGCCTAATGCCATTTAGGCTACCATCGTACCTCTGTGTACCTTTCACCCAGGCCCAGACACACAGGAATGATACCACTAAGATCACTGGGACTAGTGTCAGGTGGACTACCTACCATCATCCCTAGCACCTACCTATCTCCTTGTTACCACCTAGTGTTCATGTTTCTATGAAATGGTATCCTGTTTGCTTTAGCTTATATCCGATGTACTTGTATCATTTCTATAGCAGGGCTCCGTTGAAAAAGACACTCTGGTCTGATTTGAAAATCAGAAAAAAACGTTCTTTGTATAGCGCTTTTCCTGCAAACGTTGCAGCTCAAAGTGCTCCAATCATTATATAATCATAATTTAATTATTTAGTCATTTAAAGGAAATATTAAAAAGATGGGTTTTTAGTCTTGACTTAAATATTTGCCGAGGTTGCATCCCTAATGTAAACTGGCAGTGCATTCCACAATTTGGGTGCATAAAATGAATCACCAAATCTCTTCTTTTGTACATAAAACCAGCGTCAGAAGACCTGAGAGCTCTATTGGGCTGATATGCTAGCAAAAGGTCTAATGATATGTACATTTACGTAATGTAAACAGACGCTTGACATCTTTACAAGCTTGCTAGGCAGATGTCCGTTGGTATCATTTGTATCAATTCTAGCTTTTGAAGGGACACCAAACCACCTCACAGATGCTTCAGTCCAACTTGTTTTGTGATCCCCAGTATGACTAGTTGTGACTAGTGGATGAACCATCCATGTCAGCCACGAGCTGGGTGGGCAGGTCTCATCCGAGGGTCGTCTTGTGTTGCAGGACTCCAGGGTTAGGGTCAGTGTTAGGGTGAGGTGGTGGACAGCATTCATCCAGGGGGTCATCTTGTGTTTCAGGACTTCAGTGCCAAAGTGGAACGTGCAGTCTCCTTTCAACTAGAAGAGAACACGTCGACGGATGTAGCTGTCTGTCTGTCTCTCCTGTCTGTCTCTCCTGTCTGTCTCTCCTGTCTGTCTCTACTGTCTGTCTCTCCTGTCTGTCTCTACTGTCTGTCTCTCCTGTCTGTCTCTACTGTCCATTCTGATGTTCTAGGAGTACTAGATTTATGTATTTGTGTGTATTTTAAAATAAGGTTTGCATGAACATTGACTTGATCCTATGTGTCACTGCTTATTAACTACACTGATGTTTTAAACGGGGCTGTGTTTCCAAAGCCTTACTGTATCTACAAGATGGAGTCAGTTGTGTTTGTTTGGTGTTGTAGAGAAACGGAGACCACACGTTAGGATATTGGAAGTGAGTTTTATTAATCACAAACATGTTGTTCAGGAATTGTCAGTACATCAGTCATCCCTGTACCAAGCCCCCAACGGATGTTACATCAGCAAATCATCTTCTCAACAAAACAAAGTGACAACCTTATACTTTTACATTTTGCCCAGATACTTACTGTGTGTTTACTTTAGTTTTGTTCTGAATTATGATTAGGATGGTTGTTGTTGTGGGGGGGGGGGGGGGGGGGGGTGCCAATTTATTTGCTATATTTGTATATTTGGAAATAAAGTTACATGAACATTTACATGATCCTGTTGGTCACTGCTTATTTTAAACGACTCTGATGTTTCTAACGGGGGTAAATATAGGACCTGTCTCCAACGCCCTGCACCAGAATGCGAGGCTCTCTCTGGCCTGGTGGTGTGTGCAGCTTCAGTGTAGCTTCAGTGTAGCTTCAGTGTAGCTGAGTGCAGCTTCAGTGTAGCTTCAGTGCAGCTTCAGTGTAGCTTCAAGGCTCCATGCTGTTGTGTTACTCAATCTATTTAATCTGTTAACAAACGTCGTGTATATCTTCATCTCTTTGCATATTAATGCTATGTCTTTACCAAAAATAATTCCCACTATAATTAGGCACTACATACATAACAAATCTCTATTTCTACTCCAATGAAGAAGAAAAAAGAAAAGAAAGTTGAACGCTTCGAATGAATTAAAAAATAAAGATATTGTAACGGACTGAGTTTTAGTGGGTTAACATTACTGTGGCTTTAAGAGTTGTTGTTGTTGGATGACGTTCATCCGGGGTAGGGAGGGTTCTGGGGCTGGGAGCGGAAGAGGAGGGACTTAGGAGGGAGAGCGGGAGAGTGGGACGAGAGGACTGAGTGCTGGGTGTTGGTTAAGATTGAGTGTGATATTAAGAGAGTTATAACTTGTAACTGAGAATAAAGCTGGAAATCAAGAACCCTCCGTCTGGTCTGTGACAACGCTACACTGGTGTCTGAAGTAAAAAAAAAATAAAAAAAAAGAGAAACACAAAGCTATGAGGGAAGTACGCCTACAACCGCTAACGCAAGCTAGCCTGACGCACTCGCCCTTCCCCGACGGAGTCATGCTGCCCGGCGGTGCGGACAAGATCAAGCGGGAGGAGGAAGACAGCGCGTGGGGTCGATACACGGCAGCATGGTGAGCGGAGCTGTCAGGCCAAAACCTGCCGCTTGCCAAAAGCTGCCGGGGGTGCGGCCTAACGCGTCACGACCAGCTGGCACGCGCACGCGTCACGACCAGCTGGCGACTGTGACGTGTCAGTCTAGTGTTTTTGAAACCTCCGTTTTGACAGCCCATTAGCGAAAAGCTTTAATTTGCCTCTACAAGTGTTAATATGTCATTTTATGAAGTTTTAATATGTTTTCAGGAGAGAAAGTAACCATATATATTCACAAAATGTATCCGGTTTATCAAAATAACCCGTTTATATATGAAAACACATATAATGCTATTGCGTCTCCACAGGCTAAAGTACAACTACACTCATATCCTCAACTTATGTCCTAATCACACTACTGTCGTACCTTCTCCTTGACATGGACATAAACACACCTGCTACCTTCTTTGAAAGAAATCGCGATTTATTCAGTGAAAACTAGTACACCATTCAACATAGCATAACAATAGCATAACATTCGCGGACACAGTCAGGCAATGCACCTAGCACAACAATAGCATAGCATTTAACTCTGCCCACACTGCATAGCATTTAACAATAGCATAGCATCTAACTCTGCCCACACTGGGAGCAGCAGAACGGCTTCTCTCCTGTGTGTATTCTCTGGTGTGTCTTTAGGTCTCCTGCCTGACTGAAGCCCTTCCCACACTGGGAGCAGCAGAATGGCTTCTCTCCTGTGTGTATTCTCTGGTGTCTCTTTAGGGATCCTGCATGACTGAAACTCTGCCCACACTGGGAGCAGCAGAATGGCTTCTCTCCTGTGTGTATTCTCTGGTGTCTCTTTAGGTTTTCTGCCTCACTGAAACTCTGCCCACACTGGGAGCAGCAGAATGGCTTCTCTCCTGTGTGTATTCTCTGGTGTTTCTTTAGGTTTCCTGCCTTACTGAAACTCTTCCCACACTGGGAGCAGTAGAATGGCTTCTCTCCTGTGTGTGTTCTCTGGTGACTCTTTAGGTTTCCTGCCTTACTGAAACTCTGCCCACACTGGGAGCAGCAGAATGGCTTCTCTCCTGTGTGTATTCTCTGGTGTATCTTTAGTTTGCTCATATAACCAAATCTCTTTCCACACTGAAGACAAGAGTGAGTCTTCTGTCCTCCTTGAGTCTGTGGTTGTGATTTAAGGTGAGTTGGACAAATGAAACTCTCACTGCAATCTAAACAGTGGTGATTCTTCTGTCTTGAGCTCCTCCTCCTCCGTCTGTGTTGTTTATGGCTTCCTGATGCGGAGGAGCTGGGCTCCATGTCTGAGTCTGGGTTGGAGCTCTCTCCTGTAAGAATAGGAACATATACAGGATTAGAAACAACATGAGAACAAGTGCTGCTTCCATAGACTCAGCAGTGCCAGAAGTAACACCACATCTCTGGAGTCTGCACACGCTGTGGGAACATGAAGTGTTCAGAGTGTTAGGATACCTGTAATGGAAAACTGTAATATTCCATCCTTGATAGAACTGTGCCGCAATTGCAGTTAGAAATGACAGAAATCCACCGAGTGCAACGCTTGTCGAAAATACGACCGTCAGAGTTTTGACGAGAGCTGGAGGCGGCAAGAAATATGACGGAGGCGGCCGCCTCATAATTCTCTATGCAGGAAAAACCCTGAAACCCTGCTACTATTCACCTGTTGATAGGATGTGTTTTTTCATTGTGCATAGGTAAATTCTAAATACTGTATCATTGGTAATTATAATCAAGTTGTAATATCTAAACTGTTGAGATTGAGCAAACCTCTCTCTGTCTCTGTCATGCACAAACTGACCATGCTTTTCTCTGTAACTGGACCGGAGCCAGATGTAGACCACGGCTAGTGGGGCCAGTATACCTTGCAGCAGGGAAACCTGACTAAGGGGCCAGGGGAGAGACTGGGTCAATAGGTCAGTATATTTAGGACCGGCCAGTCAGCTGACCAGAGTCAGGTAACTGAATTGCCATGACGACCAACCCGTTATGGGATGGAGACGGGCCGAACGTACATCTAACTTTAGTGTAAACAACATGTTTGACAGGAGAATAATGATTTGCAAGGTACAGCTGATTCCTGTGTCAGCAGGAATCTAGATTATAAGGAGGCACTGTGAATGTCATTCTGTGTGCGTTCTCTGTCTGTGCCTGCGACTGAACACACCCGGCGCCGTGAATAAACTTGTATCTTAATTGTCTACTTTGAGCAAGCTTTAATTAATTACTTTGGGGAATCAACAAATCTCGGCCTCCGCCCATCATCAGAGAATCATCTATTATCACCTGTATAACCAGGGGTGCACATAACTTTTTGGGGCCAGTTCTCAGAGGAGCACCTAGTGATGCTGCTTGGTGCTCCCCGAGCTCGCGAGTCACGACCCGTCCCACAGGATGGATAAAAAAGGGATACATGGATAACTTATATTAGCAAAACAACATGTAGTCATAAATAAAGATGAACAAACAAATGATTGTGTGCAAAACAAAAGAAACAAATGCAAATTCAAATGACTGCTCTTTAAGCATGAAAGTCTGTCAGACTCCTTTAAATACAATGAAATCAACTGACATCACTTTAAGCACTAACTGAATGTCTGTTCTTTAAACACACTGAAATAAACGGACATCTCTTAAAGCACTGCTCTGTTCTGTAAACACTGAAATCAACTTTTCAACAAAAAGTTACAGCCTAAGCATTTATTTATGCTACAAGCTTAATCATCATCATCACTGCTCTCTTGACTGCTGTTATCACTGTCCTCAATTTCAACCATGGTAGAGGATTGAGATTGAGATAACGTTTATTGCCACTATGCATTACACATATAGGAATTTGCTTCGTCACCACAGCAAGTGCGTTTATACTTTTTTCACATATCAAAAAACAGGACAACACAACAACAACACAGGACAGACAACAGTGCATTGGATAGTGCGGTATAAAGTAAAGTGCAGTGCAGAGTTTTTTTTGAGTCCAGTTCAGTCCTGGGCAGACTTGGGGGCGGGGGGGGGGGGGGGAAGCCAGAGTCATTTAACAGCCTGGCGGCTGAGGGGTAGAAGCTGAGCCTGTGGCGGGCCTTAAGTGCCTTAGGCAGCCGCAACCTTCTTCCAGAGGGAAGCAGGGTGAGGAGGCCGTGGCCGGGGTGGAAGGGGTCAGCCATGATCTTCCTTGCCCTCCTCAGAGCCCTGGTGTCATGCAGGGAGTTGAGGGAGGGCAAGGGACAGCCGATCACCCTCTCTGCTGAACGTCGCACCCGCTGCATGTTGTTGGATGTTATAGGCTATCACTTTAAATAGCTCATTATTTTGATTGTGCAACAAAGTCTTTTTTTTTCTTTTTTCTAATAGAATTCCCAACCATATTCCCTGGGTCAGGGGTCGAGGTGCGATAATGAAGCTGTAAAACAAACGTCTGAACGTTTGAAAGCTTCAGAGAAAAGAAACGTGAAGTCCCTTGGTGTTGTTTTTCCTTTTAGCGACGAGTCGTTCGGGACTGAATTTTCACGTGGCGGCGTGATAACCGTGCGATACGCGGAATGAAAGTACGAGTTACGATACTTTCCGAATGTTTTCGTGAGGGGAGTCGCCGTGGTCGTCGTCGGTCGACTGTTGTGATGGATTACTCGTCAGGCCTTCGGCTGAGGTGACGGCAAATAGTTACTTAGTGGGGCTGGCTTCTTGGATATTTTGACGGCTCGTCGGGTGCCTCAGTGATGCAGCAGTCAGCAGTTGGATTTTGAGGAAGTAAATTCCTCTCCCAGCGGTTCCAGCTGTTGGTGCGCAAGAGCGCCTTCGTGCGGCTGATCTGCCGCGCAGCATGCATTTTGGCGACGCATGCGCACTGGCGCACCAGTTGTGTGTACCCCTGTGTATAACCCTGCTACTATTCACCTGTATAACCCTGCTACTATTCACCTGTATAACCCTGCTACTATTCACCTGTATAACCCTAACTCTTTGACTTCAATAAATGGAATGATCATTTAAAAACTGCATTTTCTATTTACTCAGGTTATCTTTGTGTAATAGTAAAATTGGTTTGATGATCTGAAACATTTAAGCGTGACAAACATGCAAAAACACACGGAATTGGGAAGGGGGCAAATACTTTTTCACAGCACTGTATATGCGACCTGCCTGCTGAGACCGCAGTAGACATGACACATATCAGATTCATATCTGATAGAGGCCGGCATGAGATTGAGGCCTGAATGGGATCTGAGAATATCAGAGTCAATGTGCTTGTTTACTGCTTACACCTGCATGTTACATAACCCATCTGTGCCACATGAGAAAAAACGTGAGAAAAAAATCTGAATTGTGTCACTTGGACCTGCGGTGTAAATGCAGCCTAAATATCTGCCAGCGCCCTTTGATCTACTCATTAACCTGGCCTTCGCCAAATACATAGCATGAACTCACCATCTTCATCATCCTCACCAACTTCATCATCTTCACCATCCTTGTCCTCTTCATCCTCCTCTTCCATCACCACATCTTCCTCCTCTACTTCCTCTTCTTTCACCATCACATCTTTCTTCTCTTCTTCCTCTCCTCCTTCTTCCTGTTCTTCTTTCACCATCACATCTTTCTTCTCTTCTTCCTCTCCCCTTTCTTCCTGTTCTTCTTTCACCATCACATCTTTCTTCTCTTCGTCCTCTCCTCCTTCTTCCTGTTCTTCTTTCACCATCACATCTTTCTTCTCTTCTCCTCCTTCCTCCTCCTCCTCCTCTTTAATTGCCACATTGAGTTTGAGTGTTTTCCTGCAGTCTTCCAGCTTCACTGCCACCATCCATCGGCCGTGTGTGCTTTCCAGGGCTGCAGAACCACAGCCAGAACCAGGGGACTGTGTGGACCTGGGGTCAGACATGGTAGCTGGGCTGTGAGGTGGATCTGTGCAGTGGAAACAAAGGAAGCATAAACAGTGAAGAGTATATTTCTCAAACAATACCAACAACAACAACCCCTAACCAGACACTTAACTCTCTACTCCCTCCACCTGTCATTCTAACCAGACACTTAACCCTTCTAACCAGACACAACCCTTCTAACCAGACACTTAACCCTTCTAACCAGACACTTAACCCTTCTAACCAGACACTTAACCCTTCTAACCAGACACCTAACCCTAACCAGACACTTAACACTTCTAACCAGACACTTAACCCTTCTAACCAGACACCTAACCCTTCTAACCAGACACTTAACCCTTCTAAGGGGGTGTTCACCTTCAGCGTCTTTTTACATACAACCCTATGGGAAAAGGAAAAAACGTCCGCCTTTTAAAAAGCGTGAGAAAAGCGCAGCTGCCGCCGCCTTTTTCAGTTGAATTTATTTAACTTTTCAGAAAGGCGCTGTGTGTCGTCAAGCGCCTTTCTGACAGCTGACCAATCAGGACGAGGAGAGTAGGTACGCGTGTACCTTCCCTAGTAACCAACTTCCTAGCAACCGGTGCTCCAAGGCGTCAGACCCATCAAGATGGAGAAAAACAATGTATCAGTTGAGCAACTCGTGATTGCTGTTTCACATTACACCGAGTTGTATGACATGAGTCACAAGAGATACAGCAACATTCACATCAAAGACTCAATCTGGGAAGAGATCGGTAGATCTTTGGGTTTTTCTGGTAAGTAATGACAATGGACTCATTCACTGACAGCTAGGTAGTTAACTGCTAAATTAACGCTAGATAGGAAAGGTATGCAGCAGCAAATGGAAATATCTACGAGATAAATATAAGAGGGGGAAGAGAGAAGAGCAGGAGAAGGCCAGGAGTGGTGCTGAGGGTGGTGTCAAGGAGAGGAAGTGGAAGTACATGGACATTCTAGCATTCCTCGAGCCTTACAATCAGGATAGGGAGACCACCTCCAACTTTGAATCTCCAACAGAGATAGGAGAAGTAGTTAAGTAGGCTATTAGTAATGTGTCTTGCAGAAAAACTGTGTATGTGGGCTATGGACCAATGAAAAGACAAAGACCAGGGGCCTCATTTATAGAAAGTACTTTGAATCAAATTTGATCTTACCCGTGTCGTACGTGGAAACGATCGTAGCTCTACGTCAGGTATTGACTTGACGAACGCACATTACCTACTGGTTATGCGGAGTTATTACAGGCATGTGAGCTGCACTGCCTACTGTAATTCATGCGACGGCTCGTAATAAAATTAACAATGTTTTTATCAGCCGAGAAAATTAGTTTAATTCAAGATTTAAAGGGAACTGATGTTTATGATTGTATTTCAGTCTTCCTTTATATGCCAATAGGTTATTGTATGATCATTCTAGATTGATAAAGGCGGTCGGGTATATCCCAGCCCTCCTTCATCCGCATGATGTGATCGGGGGAATTCGGGGGCGAGCGTTTGCGACCGCGCGTCTATTTCTGATAAAAGACTGTCGATCTCCTCCTCAGTAAAGTTTTTCTTCTTTCGTTTGTCTACCAACATGTGAACTCGTCAAAGGTGCTGTACAACACCTCAATTAAGCCTATTTATAGCACTTGGCTTAATTCAGCCGCTATAATTGAGCCGCTATCACAGGGCGTAAATACAAGGCTCATTCACCTGCGTTCAATTTCAAGTATATTTGTTATTTATAGAAGGAAGTACGTACGCAATTTTAAACAAGCACGGTTTTATCAATAATGCAGGGCTCGACAGTGTGACTGTTTTGGTCGCATTTGCGAGTGAATATATTTCTGTACGACTTGGAAATACATTCAATCGCACCAGTGCGACTACTGCTGAACTACTGTCATGCGCAGTCAAACTTATGTGTATAAGCGATGAGGGAATGAAAACAGTGAACAGAAACGCGTGTCGCAGAAATGCTTCACGCGAGTCCTCTCGTAGCGCTGTGTGCTTCCGGTTTCATTACAAAGAGGTTAACCCTATATGTGCCTGACGTCTAACAACATTCAAATGACTAACTTCATATTTTTTCGGATTTCAATGTATGACACATCATTTGAAAGCTTATGATCTGTAGTTCCAATCCACAACACGTCACATTTGAAAGTGTTTATGTAATTGTTTTACATTTGAAAGTGTTTTTTGTTTATATATATTTATATTATACAATTTACCAGTCATATTATGGAATGTGTCTAAATGTTAAAGTTCCATAAGTATAAGCAAAATAAAGTAACAGTTTGTAAATAAATAGTAGCATTTAAAAAAATAAAAAACACGAACCGTGAACCGTGACCCAAAAACCGAGGTTCATACCGAACCGTGGGCCAACTGAAATTAATATTCTTACTTCCCCTTTACATTGTGTGAGTCTCCATTTTTATTACGGCCAAGAGCCGGTTATGATCATTTTGATATGTTATGATTATGATAATTTGTTGTCGTTGACGAAAATTGCACAATTTTCATTGTGCTACTGAAATTATTGGTGTGCTACTAAATTTTTCAACATGGTAGCACAGTGCTACCTGGGGAAAAGGTAAGCGTCAAGCCCTGCAATAATGCTTACGACCATTTAGAAAAATGTGCTTACGTGCAAGTCAAAGATGACGTCCAAGTACATTTTTATAAATGAGGCCCCAGCCACTGACAGATAAACGTTCAGATTCACCAGCCACTCAATAGTAAATCATTATTTTGTGTCTGAAATAAATCTACCAGCCACTCTCATATTTTATCAGCATTTGGCCCTGTTATGGACGTATGATTAGGCGGGTGTTTAAGAAATGTATAAACTTGGAAAACGTAAATGTTCAAGTGCTGTGTTGGGTTTTTCCGTACAGGATCAAACTGAGGACTCCCTAGGCCTAGAGGATAGTCTACTTTCCACAGACCACATGCCTCCCTCAGTGACATCTACACATGCCTCCCTCAGTGACACCAGTCCTTGCCTGTAGGGCTGTCCCAAACGACTATTTTTCTAACGATTAATCTAGCGATTATTTTTCCGGTTAGTCATTTAACGATTAGTCTAACGATTATTATTTTTACTGTTCGATTAATGTATCACTTAATTTTCCCCAAAATAATGGCTGTATTGTCTCTCTCTGTTTAACAGTGTCTTTATAAAGCACTCTGGGTAATAGCTGCTGCTCTTATAAAACAAAGCAGCGTGTGACATGCACATTACTCAGACGGCCGCCCCTTTAAATGATCAGCTGATGTATTGGGGCTGTCTGTGGGCCCGCAATTAAACACAGACACCTTTAATTCGGCAACCTGCTACTACTACTACTGTAACTGCCCCTGTCAAACAGCCCCAGACACAGGGCAGACTCACTGCTATGTTTAGCCAACTTGAATGCCAACATGGCCATCAGGGTTTTTCCTGGCTCAAAATGAGGCGGAGGTGGTACCAGTGGTGTTTGACATCGGGGGGGACCCATGAAGCAGGGCTGTCTGGGGGTCCTTAAACATCAAACACTTAATTTCTTGCATTCTGGTGAATTGATATGCACCAATTTTAGTGTTGTTCCGATACCGATACTAGTATCGGCATGGCCACCAATACGCACAAAAATGCTGGTATCGGTATCGGCGAGTACTAACAAATAATAACACCCGATACCAAACTCTTGTTCAAACGCAGCACGTTGCGTTTTTCTCAGCTTGTCTGCTATAGTAGCCTGACACAGCCTTCCTAACACAGACATGCCCAGACATGCCCAGGCATGCTCCTCTGCTGGAACGCTATTGGCCCAGAGCAGCTGCTCTCAACCAATGGCGTGGTAGCTTTTCACTATCGCGGAAAAACAAACACGCATGCTGAAAAACAAACACGCCCTGAGTACCAACCAGTGGGCTTTACTTGAAAAAGTAAACATCGTCCTGGCTCCATTCGAGGAGATTACGAAACAAATCAGCTTTAGCACCTCCATCGCATCTGAAGTCGTCCCCACGGTGGTGGTACTGAAGCGACTGTTGACCCGAGAGACCGAGGAGGACAGCGGGATAAAAACAATGAAAGCAACCCTACTAGCGGCTGTCGACAAAAGGTTCCAGACCGTCGAGGAGGAGCCCCACTACTACTACGACTGTTTTATATCTTAAAGTTATTTTGTTTGTAAATGTTCACTTGCTGTTGCACTACTACTACGACTGTTTTACATCTTAAAGTTATTTTGTTTGTAATTGTTTACTTGCTGTTGCACTACTACTACGACTGTTTTATATCTTAAAGTTATTTTGTTTGTAAATGTTCACTTGCTGTTGCACTACTACTACGACTGTTTTATAATGGCTATTGCACTGATTGGCATCTGTGAGAGCCACATTTCAGGTTTTATAAGGGGTTGATTTTCTTGTCACCATACCAGGTAGACAATAAAAAAAAGTTCTATAGCATTCACTCTCTGTTATTATTTCCTGTTTTACAAAGGTTTTGAGCAGTGCCAGACTAAGTGTTAGCAATAATTTTACATCGAGGTGAGTATGCGGCTCAAAAAACATGTTTTTTTGTTTAGTTTTTTCAAACGCCGTGGTATCGGATCGGTACTCGGTATCGGCAAGTACTGCACGGTCAGGTATCGGTATCGGGATCAAAAAATGGTATCGGAAGAACACTAACCAATTTGTGCCCTTTCTGCATCAATTTATGGTGGAAATGTCATTATTTATGTAAAGGAAAACACAATATTCAGGCACCAGATGACCATTCAAAATATAATGTAATATAATGCAATATAAGGCTCTGTATGTATTAATATAAGGCATTCTGTACTTTCAAATATGTATTCTCCTTGAGCAGTCAACATACTATCAGCTATTTCGGTAGCAAAAACGAAAGCTAACTTATTTGCGAAACAGCGCCCCCGCCACCACGTCGGCGCAATGCCGCAATTGCAGCTAGATTTTTTTTTGCGACGCACCAACGCACATTACGCAAGTCGACGTATTGACGTAGTCGATTACGTCGACTATGACGACGCGTCGTCCCAGCCCTACTTGCCTGGTCCCTACAGACCCTACTACTAAGTCTAGTGGCTGGGGGAAAAGGAAGGCCTCTCCTCCAGAACCTCCAAGAGAGCTGACCCCATACCAGGCTCAAATTATACACAGATTAGACCAAGCACAGACCAAATACACCGAAAATGAACACTACAGTTTGGCACCCACATTAGATCGTCTTGACCCCCGAAAGCAAGCCATGGTGAGGCTTCGCTTCAAACAAGCCTTATTTGATATTGAATTTGGAGAGTAGTGAGTTCACTGATCAGGTAGTGTTCATTTTTGGTGTATGTTGGTGTGTGTGTGCTTGGTCTGATTTGTGTATAATTTGTTATTATACTGTACATTTGTATAGAATAGAATAGAATATAATAGACTTTATTGTCCTTGTACAGTTGCCTATACATAATTATGTATATAGTACATTTGCCATGTTTTGTATATATTTTGTAGATTTGTATGTACCGTATTTTCCGCACTATAAGGCGCACTTAAAAGCCCCCCCCCAAAAAAAGAAACGACAGTGCGCCTTATAATCCGGAGCGCCTTATATATGGATCAAAATGTAAAAATTACATGACCAATAAAAACAATTTAATAATAAAATAATAAATAAAATGTTTCAGTACGACTGGTAAACTACAAAGCCGCACCGCTTGCAGCATTACGGTAATCAGTAAACACCGGTGCTTACTCACAGTCCCACACCACTTGTGTGTATAAAGACCACAAAA
Source organism: Nansenia antarctica (assembly GCF_963989245.1). Classification (NCBI taxonomy): domain Eukaryota; kingdom Metazoa; phylum Chordata; class Actinopteri; order Argentiniformes; family Microstomatidae; genus Nansenia; species Nansenia antarctica. Next base: position 29,216,777 of record NC_137685.1, on the reverse strand, counting down.
TGGCTCCTGTCAAGAGACACACTTACGACGCAGAGTTCAAGCTCAAGGCTGTCAGTCACGCAGTAGAAAATGGGAATAGAGCAGCAGCGAGAGAATTCAACATTAATGAATCAATGGTACGGAAGTGGAGGAAGCAAGAAGATGACCTGCGCCAAGTAAAGAAGACTAAACAAAGTTTCTGAGGGAACAAAGCGAGATGGCCACAGTTAGAGGACAAACTCGAACAGTGGGTTGTTGAACAGAGAGCAGCAAGTAGAAGCGTCTCTACAGTCACAGTTCGAATGAAGGCAACAGCGCTAGCACGGGACATGAACATCGAGGAATTTCGAGGCGGTCCTTCTTGGTGCTTTCGTTTTATGAAAAGACATAAACTCTCCATCCGCGCAAGAACTACCGTCTCGCAGCAACTGCCAAAAGATTGGATATCGTATTGCATATTGGATGACGTACTCGCCCAACTGTTCAATTCGGACACTGAAGAAGAAGAATTCAAGGGATTCGTGGACGAGGAATGAACTGAAAAAGTGAGCTTTACGTGTTATACATAACTGAACAATGTTGAGTTATGCACTAACGTTTGATTTAGTGGTATCAGACTGTTTCTTTTACTACGTGTTTACTGAAATAAAGTTTGAATGTTTGACTGAATTGAATTAATGAACATCTCATCCCTCTGTCTCCATGTCATTGTAGAACACCCATGCCTTTGGAATGTGAAGCTTGAGGTCTACAAAGACAAAGACATCTTAAATGAAGGAGGAGAACCTGACGAGACGGAGGATAACATCCTGTCCTTTTCTTCACAGTTGCCCGTGTATCATAGGCTTTAGATTTTGAACTTAAGATCACTCTGATCATTACGTTGTTATGAACCCCAAGAGAAGAGAGAACATTATCGATGGCAGTAGATACGTTTCCGACGACACAGTATACCTAACGACAATACTATCAGACTGTTTCTTTTACTACGTGTTTACTGAATCAGGGAAAAGTTCCCCTCCACGTTTGGGAGAAGAGTGAACAAGGCTGGGAGATATTGTTAATATTGTTAATATGTTATTGTTAATATTGTTAATATTGTTAATATGCACATTAACGTTTGAACAACGTTACCATGGGAGTGAACGGAGTTGTCAGAACGCTTAATAAAGTTTGACTTTATCTGACTGTTTTGTTGACATTCCCTTTAGCACAGCTCCATCTAGTGGATGCATAACGCAACCCCAGTCAAAAAAAAAAAAAAACAGTGCGCCTTATAATCCGGTGCGCCCTATATATGAAAACAGTTCTAAAATAGGCCATTCATTGAAGGTGCGCCTTATAATCCGGTGCGCCTTATAGTGCGGAAAATACGGTAGTCCTCTTCTTCCTGCTTCTGAGTAGATTAGACGTGTTTCTCCCTCGCTCCTCTCATACCACTGCTTTCCAGCTTTTTTCTTGCTTCTTTTTTATAGTTTTAACATTTTTTTTATATAGCTGTTATTCCTACCATGCCTGCTATCTGTCAAAGTTGTGTGGATCTTTCAAAGAGAGTAGACTTATTGGAATATACTCTCCAGGGGCGACTCTCCGCACTCGAGAATCGCTACGCTAATGGTTCTCCACCCACGCACGCCTTTGAAGAGGATTTAAATCAAAATTCACACTTCCCAAAGCTAACGAGGCAGGTGACAGCTGCAAAATTCACTGGACAGATGAATTATCTACTGAAAAGCAGCCAACTGAAGTCCTCGTTAGCACCGTTAGCATCATTAGCAACAGGTAGGCCCGAGCCATGGGCTTGCATGACTAAACAGAGCCGAGATAGGAGTCTGAGACACCGGCCCGCGGAGCAGCGAGCTGGCATGACTCCCAAGGCCCGAGATAAGAACATCAGAGTCACGCCAAGATTTCCCAGGCCTGGGAATCACGTGACTCCCCGGCCCCCCCCGGCGACTCCCCGGCCCGCAGACACGAGCTCAAGGTCACCCCCTCCTTCTTCTACTTCTCTGTGTGACATGCAGCGGATGAAACAGACTTCACCTCCAAAAGATACTTTGTTGATTGGAGACTCGGCGATCAGAAACGTAAGAGGTAAAAAATTACATATCCACTGTCTTCCTAACCTAACGGTCTCAGAAATAACAAAATATTTGGAAGAAACACTGTCTAAAAACCCAGACACAAAGCGTCTTGTATTACATGTGGGACAAACCGATTCACGTAAAATGGGCTCAGTAGACTTGAGACGTGATTTCATGGAACTTTTCAATAGACTTGACAAGCTTAAGATTGAGACATTCATCTGTGGACCGCTACCCACTGTTGACAGAGGTAACCTGGAATTCAGCCGGCTCCTAAGCCTTAACACGTGGCTCTCTGGTGCGTGCCAACTTAAAAGGCTGAAATTCATTGACCACTGGAACATATTCTGGAGGCAGAGACCTATTCAAAAGAGATGGCCTCCACTTAAACAGATCGGGAGAATACCATTTGATGAACAACATACTCTTCAACCTCATAAACTCTGCTCCCCCTTCCCTCGCTCTTGAACCAACTGAAAGGCCTACAGCGCAGGATTCTTCAGACTCAGCACAGGCAGCTGAACTGCTCACAGTGGATAAACTCTCCCCACAGTCCTGCGACTCATCACAGCCTACAGTAAAGGGCCTTCCAAACTCATCACAGCTGGCTGAAGTGCGTGCTGCAGATGACTTATCAATCTCCCCATCGCAACTGCCTAAACTGCGCTCCACAGTCGCCAGGGCAAAACTAATCATTAGCCAACTCGTTGAACCCCCACTAAGGCGACGGTCCAGCCCCTTTCCTCTCCCCCCACCCTCCCTCCATTTACATTTACATTTTTGGCATTTAGCAGACGCCTTATTCCAAAGCGACTTACAATCAATACATTTGAATACTAAGCATGTGAATCAGCAGTCCACCATTCGTTGCAGGAAGAGTACTCTAGCTCGGGCCCAGGGGCCACTGATAGAAGGAAAAACCTTCTCCCTATTATCGCCTTCTACAAAAACTTTTATTTTATTTTTTATATTACTGGAGAAACTGAGAAACAGTACAAGGGGGGCAATAGAAGTTCTTAGGGACACAGAAGAGGGGAAAGCGGGTGTCTTTAGGAGACGTAGTGGTGAGGGTCAGAAGATGTCTCAGGAGGAGCAGTTAAGATGTAACCTGAAGAGATGGGTCTTCAGTCTACGACGGAAGATGGGTAGTGACTCTGCCGTTCTGACAGCCGTGGGGAGCTCATTCCACCAGCGGGGAGCCAGTGTTGTGAAGAGACGTGATCGGGCAGCCCGACTGCTGTGTAGAGGAGGTGGGGCCAGTCGGCCAGCCGAGGTGGAGGAGCGGAGTGAGCGGGCAGGGGTTTGGGGGGTTACCATTTCCTTCAGGTAGGCAGGGGCTGTCCCTTTAGCTGCCTGGTATGCAAGCACCCTCCCTGCCCCCAACCCCCCAAACCACTCTGCCCCCGACCCCCCAAACCACTCTACCCCCAACTCCCAGAGACACTCATCCACTGAGTCCACTGAGCTCTCCTTCCTCCAACTCACGCCGTTCCTGCCTTTCTCAGCTAAGTTAGAGAAAATGGTGAAGACAGGAGTAGAGCTCACCCCGAAAGCTGCTCCATCTCAGGCAACTCTCCATTCTACAACACCTGGCCCCACACTCCCTGTGACGCCAGCCTCATCAACAATGCCAGCCTCATCAACAATACCCATCGCCCTACCCCGCCACAGGATGCTATCTACAACACCCATCCCCATCCCCCGGATGACACCCAGAATCAGTTGATGCTCTAACAGTCCCTGCTTCCATAGAGTTGATACCATTGACATTCCTGATATAAAGCTGGGACTCTCAACTCTTGCTATCCCTGTTCATATCAGTAACAGAACAGTTAATTGCAAGTCTGAATGCTTTATACACCCCTCAAATTTAATTTCTGTACCCTGCCACACACAGCCCACACAGAGACCAAACACAAAACCACTCAAGCTAGCACTTTTCAATGCCAGATCCTTAGCTAATAATTCTCTCTTAATCAACGACTTGATTAGCTCCTATGAACTAGATTTCTTATTTATCACTGAGACCTGGTTAGATAAAGATAACAAGACACCAATTCTTATTGAGTCAGCACCCCCCAATTTTAGAACCTTAGATGTCGTTAGATCCCACAAAAAAGGTGATGGAATCGCCTTTCTTCCGAGACAGTTTTAACTGCAAACAGAAATCCTTCGGGGAATTTTTATCATTTGAATATCTTTCAGTTGTTTTTAAATGTTCCACTCGAATTATTTTTATAATTGTATACAGACCACCCCAATACTCTACTAGCTTCTTTAATGAACTTACAGAGCTTCTCTCCATCATTACTACTGAATTTAATGGTCTGATCATTGCTGGTGATTTCAATATTCATGTAGATAACTCAGAGGACAACAAAGCCAAAGAACTCTCTGTTCTGTTAGATGTTTTTGAACTTCAACAACATGTGAACCTCCCTACTCATAATCGAGGTCACACTCTGGACCTTATCATCACCAAAGGCCTAGATATTTCAAATGTTGTTGTAACTGACATTGCCCTGTCTGACCACTGTTGCATATTCTTTGACGTATCTATCTTTCCTGTTATTCAAACTATGTCTAAAACTATTTCAAAACGATATATCAATGAAAAGACCAGTGCACTGTTCACACAGGCCTTTTCCCTAGCCCCCCCCCCAAACTTCTATTCCAACCTCAGTAAATGACCTTCTACACGATTTCAACTTAAAAATCACAAAAACCATTGATGATATTGCACCCATTAGATCCAAATGCATCTCTGGTAAGCAAAAAGCTCCCTGGAGAACTGCCCCATCCGTAAAGACCCAAAAAAGAGAATGTCGTAAAGCAGAGCGCAGATGGAGAAAAACAAACCTTCAAGTCCACTATGATATCTATAAAGAGAATCTTCAGAACTATAACTTAGAAATAAGAAGTGCCAGGCAATCATTTTTCTCTAAGATCATAAACAATAACATCAATAATGCCCGCATCCTTTTCAGAACTGTTGACAGACTAACAAATCCCCCAACACCCATTGCTCAGGAATTTCACTCAACTAGTAAATGCAATGAGCTTGCATCCTTTTTTAACAATAAAATAGAAACCATTAGACAAGGCATTAGGTCTTCTGTGTCAGGCATGAAAAACATGTCCCCATTAACAACCCCAAATAGGGGGGACATAACAACCATGTCACAATTTAACACCATTGATTACAAGACCCTAGATAAAATCATGTCACGTCTTAAACCATCCACCTGTGCCCTTGATGTCCTGCCAACAAGCTTTTAAAAAAACATATTTAGCTGCATGGCAGGCGAACTAATACAAATAATTAACACCTCCCTTTCATCAGGAATCTTCCCTGAAGCCCTGAAAACTGCAGTTATTAAGCCTCTACTAAAAAAGAACGGCCTAGACCCATTTGTACTAAACAACTACAGACCCATATCAAACCTTCCCTGTACAGGAAAAATTATTGAAATGGTTGCCCACGAACAACTTAGCAATTATTTGACCCTAAATGATCTCTTTGATGACTTTCAATCAGGCTTTCGCCCCCTACATAGCACTGAAACGGCCCTTATTAAGGTCCTTAATGACATTCGCGTAAACACAGACTCCGGAAAAATCTCAGTTTTGGTACTACTAGATCTTAGTGCTGCCTTTGACACTGTAGACCATGACATTCTAATAGATAGACTAAAAACCTGGGTAGGACTTTCGGGCACTGCCCTAAACTGGTTTAGATCCTACCTACAGGACAGAAGCTACTATGTCTCCATTGGCAACTTTGTATCTGACCAAATTAAAATGACATGTGGGGTTCCCCAAGGGTCAATCCTTGGCCCCCTTCTATTCAATCTCTACATGCTTCCATTGGGACACATCATAAAAAATAACAAAATTGCCTACCACAACTATGCGGATGACACTCAAATCTACATAGCCCTCTCACCGAACGACTATAGTCCCATTGACAATCTCTGTAATTGCATTGAGCAAATAAACGCCTGGATGACACAAAACTTCCTCCAACTAAACAAGGACAAAACAGAGATAATTGTATTCGGTGCACCTGACAAAAGATCGAAAGTCAGTGCAAAACTTGATTCTCTCTCTCTTCACAGTAAAAAACAGGTCAGAAATCTTGGTGTAATTCTAGACTCCGATCTAAACTTCAACAGCCACATAAACTCAATAACTAAATCAGCCTACTATCACCTGAAAAACATAACAAGAATGAGAGGTTTCATGTCCAAGCAAGACCTTGAAAAACTCATCCATGCATTTGTTTCGAGTAGACTTGATTATTGTAATGGTCTACTAACAGGCCTATCTAAAGGAGCTGTTCGTAAATTGCAGCTCATCCAAAACGCCGCTGCTAGGGTCATAACAAAAACAAAGAAATTTGAACACATTACACCAATCCTGAGATCCCTGCACTGGCTACCAGTCTCTCAGAGAATTGAATTCAAAATCCTCCTAATTACATACGAATCACAAAATGGTCTTGGACCAAAATACATATCAGATCTCCTCCCACCCTATATTCCCGCAAGGTCCCTAAGGTCAGCTGAGACAAATCAGCTAATAATTCCAAGAGTAAAAACAAAACACGGTGCAGCAGCTTTCAGTCACGCTGCTGCATGCTCCTGGAACAAACTCCCTGAAGAAATCAAACAGGCCCAAACCCTTAAAATATTTAAATCTAAGCTAAAAACCTTAATGTTTTGCACCAGTTATGATTAAACAGAAACACTTCTATCAATGTCTTTTTTCCATTAACTATTGTCTTTTTAAATGTTTTATCTATTTACTTCTTATATTTGCTTTTATTCATTGTAATTTTTATTTTCTTATGCTCCTCTTGCTGTAATTTTAAATAATGCATGTAAAGCACTTTGAATTGCCCCTGTTGTATGAAATGTGCTATACAAATAAACTTGCCTTGCCTTGCCTTGCCTTTTGTATATGTTTTGTATGTATACATGTTTTGTATGTTAATTTGTTAATTGTTAATTGTTAATTTTATTTATAAAATAACAATAAACATAATATTATATGTATTGTTCATTTGTTCTTTAAATAATAACTCACAAGACCACACCTCAACTGAATTAGTTGGGAATGTGGGATGTAAATGTATTAGATACAGATCCAGTGACTGCGAAGAACACAAGAACTAAGAAGAACTCCAAGACGCCAGACCCATCAAGATGTAGCACAATGTAGCACATGTTGTAGAATGTTGTAGAATGAACTCGTGATTGCTACTGGTGTTTCATAACGTGGTTCCAGTGTTAGCAGCATTCGGCAGAAATCTTCATTTTCCGCAACACTGTTGCAAATATACCCAGTTCAACACAACACACCTTGTAAATATACCCAGCGATAGACTTGGTAATAGTCGTAGCCTCGGGGAGTAAAAGGGAAGCCTGGTCTGCCTCTTAGACATGACTACATCGTAATGATTACAAAGATGCCACTTGAAATGCATGAAATCCAAGTTTATTACATATCCGTAAGCAACTTCTCTGCTTTCAGAAACTGTTTGATTTTTTTAGATTGGGCATATAGTTCATGAATTACGATAGTTTGAAGGAACGCTGTAAAATCCTTTCTAGACACGAATCTATCGGCATTAGTCAAATACATGCTCACATCCAGTCATCCGCTCACTGCTCTCCATCAAAAATGGCACATCCATCAATAATATTACATAATAACAACTGCTCTGATTAGATTGCTTAGATTGTTTAATACATCAACTTGGGATAAAGATAAAGGATTTCGCCAGAGATGAACTCGCGAGTATCATGCTTCCTCCATTGAACGGAAAGTCCTATCTATTCCATTCAAAATGTTTTAGCCTTCCCCCTTTCCACTGGTAATAAGGAATTGACAAGAATAGATCGATATAAATAGATCAACATAATGCAGCACTATCATGCACAGATCAGCCTTAAAACATGTAACGTTATATATATAACGGAGCGATGTATTTCTACGGAAAGGCTGACTGACGCGGGGCTCATACAATCTCCGTGTGTGAAAGAGGCTTGAATGTTGAAATAACAGTAATAGTATTACAATGTTCATTGATAAAATGACATAAGGGATGGAAAGGGGTTTTAGAAGGGGGATGACGAAGCGCGCTCGACTGAGGAACAGCATAGGCACAGGACATAGCATAGTCGTAGCCTCGGGGAGTTAAAGGGAAGCCTTGTCTGCCTCTTAGACATGACTACATCGTAATGATTACAAAGATGCCACTTGAAATGCATGAAATCCAAGTTTATTACATATTCACCTAGTATTTGACTGACTGTCAGTCACGAATGGTCCCAGTATTGTGGCTTCAGTTGGGTTGTAATTGTGCTTGCTGCAGAGCACAATGTTATTGCTGATATTTTTGTTTTAATCCTGTTCTTTTACCAACTGTTAAGACAACAATAAAGTAAACAAGTTACTTTAGCTAGCTAAAGATATTGGCCCCCCAAATAATTTTACAACTTATAATTATGTTTAGGGATGCACGATATTATCGGCACCGATATTTATCGGCCCGATAATGGGAAATTAATGTTTATCGGTATTTATCGGTTTTATAAAATTTTAGCCGATATTTAACCGATAATATGAAGCCGGAAATATAAACATGCCTTCCCCGGTGGCGAATTTGCGGAACCTAGGATGGTAGGGGAAGGTAGGGCAATACCGCTACCTGATTGGTTGGCGAAGCAGGGAAGGCGAGTCGGCAGCCAATGAGGGGGCTCTTCACGAGTGCTTAGCCAACCAATCAGGTAGCGGTATTGCCCTACCTTCCCCTACCATCCTAGGTTCCGCAAATTCGCTCCCCGGTGTGGACATTCTTCACAGTTTCTGAGTGCGTTTGCAATTTGCAATACATGTTCGACAAAAGTTCGGAGAGGAGGGCAAAGGTCTACGAGTTACAACACAACGAATCTCACCTTAAGATTCACCATTGCAAGCACGCTGTATGGAAGGAATATCAACACTAGTAGCCTAGTAGCCTAGCCGCGGAAAAAAAGCTGCTGTGCCTATTGAACACGCATTTGAAAACTGCAGGAAGTTCACTCGAGAGACAGCTCAAAGGCTCAAGCAATCAATGAAAAAATAATGGAGTTGATGGCCCTCGACAACCAGCCTTTCTCTGTAGTAGAAGATAAAGGATTTCGCCAGCTAATTTCACATTTAGAGCCCCGGTATACACTCCCAAGTCGCCGCTATTTTGCAGACGTGTGCCTGCCTGCTCTGTATGATACAGTCGCCACACACATCCATAGTGTGATCGATACTAGCGTAAGCCAGATAAGTTTGACATAAAATACATAAATATAATATGTATAAATATAGGCATATATGGCTTTTTCTGATGCAGTTACATGTGTCAAGACAATGAAGGCTTGTTGCTTTATCCAGACCACAGGACATGGTTCCAGTAACTCATGTTCTTGGATTCATTGTCTTCAGCAAACTGTTTGCGGGCTTTCTTATGCATCGATTTCAGAAGAGGCTTCTGTCTGGGGCGACGGCCATACAAACCGATTTGAGCACTGGGCACTGACAGGCTGACATCCCACTTCTGCAACCTCTGCAGCAATGCTGGAAGCACTCGCACGTCTATTTTTGGAAACCAACCTCTGGATATGACGCTGAGCACGTGGACTCAACTTCTTTGGTCGACCCTGGCGAGGCCTGTTCCGAGTGGAACCTGTCCTGGAAAACCGCTGTATGATCTTAGCCACTGTGCTGCAACTCATTTTCAGGGTGTTGGCAATCTTCTTATAGCCAAGGCCATCTTAGTGAAGCGCAATAATCATTTTTTTCAGCCACTCAGAGAGTTCCTTGCCATGAGGTGCCATGTTGTCCAGCATTCAGAGAGAATTGTGCCCAAAACACCAAATTTAACAGCCCTGCTTATCATTTAGACCTGAATCCTTGTAACACTAACGAGTCACATGACACCAGGGCGGGAAAACAACATCATTGGGCACAATTAGGACATGTTCACTATGGGGTGTACTCACTTTTGTTGCCAGCTGTTTAGACATTTACAGCTGTGTACTGAGTAATTGTCAAAGGACAATAAATCTATACTGTTATTCATGCAGCACACTGACTACTTTAAGTTATATCAAAGTTTCAGTAGGATAATGTTATCCCCTGAAAGGATATAACAGAATATTTGTAAAAATCTAAAGGGTGTACTCACTTTTGAGATATACTGTATATTTATATATACAGCATATGGATGTTACGTGCCTGTTACCTGCCGCTTTCAGTTCTAATAGTTTAGATCTCGCAACCAGGGAAACGCCTTAAAGGGAGCAAGACACGAATCTACCGGCATTTGACTGCCGCTGGACTGAGGAACAGCATAGGCACAGCACATCGCCATAATAGCGATTTTTTTGTTATGCTTGTTGTAAGAGCCATTTATGGTCCTGTCATATGTGTTGTAATTCACTGTGTGGGCATGGGGTGGCGCTGTCACAATACCTGAGGCAGGTCTTTATAAGGTAGTACATTTGTTGTTATCGTCAGGTGTTGACCCCGGAAGGGCAAATAGGTTTGACCGCAAGGGCGCTGAGTTTGTGATTATTATTGTTTTGTATCAGTGATTAAGCCATAGATGGCAATCAGGAACGCAATAAAGGTTTATTATGCAGCAAACCAATGACTACGGATCGTGTATAACCAACAGCACACATCAAACTAGAACGCACGGCGCGTCAACCAGAGTCCGCGGGTTAGCATCTCAGTAGCTCAGTATTAGACTGTGCTCCTTTAACACTTGTTGTAAATAAAAGTTCTATGATGCATTGAAATTACATTAAACTAAGATAATACGATGGTTAGCATAACTTTTCTAATCTTTATTAATAGGTTATTACAGAAACAGTAAGTGACATTTTCCTAGAGCGAAATCTGTTGTGGTATTTAAAGATGGCGGTTAGCGAAGAAATCTATGAACATGGGATGACGATTTCCATTGACCAATCAACGGTGTGCAGCGTCACACGTCACACGCAGCCTGGCAAAAAGGTACCTTTCGGCCCTGTAGTTCCTGCTCGTGAAGGGTAGCTAAAGAACCGTGCCGTGCCGTACCGTGCCGTGCTGACCCGGGCCGACAAATGGAAAAGCGCCATTATACTTTCAAATTGAACATGATAAATATGTTGTCTATGTGCAATCACAGTATCTATTTGACTAAAAACATGTAAAATCTAATTCCGATTTTGTGTTTTTCTTATTATTACACTGTTATTACACTCTTATAACATGCAGTCAATTGTAAATAACTGACAGATTTTGAAAAATGGGCCAAAGCAGCCAGACGGTGTGGCGGGACGCGTGCTGACAGACTGCGCTGACCAGCTGGCGGGGGAGAAACATGTCTTTTATACAATAATGATGATCTTATCATTCACTGAAGACTGGATGAATAACAAGAATGGTATGTGACTAAAAGTGCAGGTGCTAGATAAAGAGAGACTCTCACTCCCTTCTCTCCAAGGCTAAAGTGAAATAGTTATGCTCTGTGTTATCTGTACCCACGTGATGTTGTACAAGAACTGAATGTTGAAACTATAAGAAGAACCAACCCCATAGAGAGGTGGGCTTTGTACTTTGGAATAGGGCTGGGCAAACGATCAAAATTTCTTTTCCGATAATCGCAAGAATTAACGATCAATTATCGCTAAGCTTTTTTTTTCATAAAAAAAAAATATATATTTAAAAAAATAAATAAAAACGTTTTTCATTAAAACAAATTTTTTTTTCCTTGGGGAAAAAACTTTTTTGGTGTTGCCATTGCACACATTCATTCATTCACTTTCAAACTAGACACTACAGTCAGATAACAATCCTCTTAAACAAGGCAGTGAGTAGCCTAAATTGTTTAACTTTAAAACACATTTTACGTTTTAAATAAAAATATAGAAAATAAGTAACTCACCATAGGAGCAGTAAAAAAACAGTTACTCACAAATAGGAGGATGACTGAAAACTAGGGATGTCCCAATCCGATACTGAGATCGGATATCGACCCGATATTGGTCCTGAATGCTGGATCGGAGATCGCACCAGAAAAAAAAAAGGCTCCGATCCGCGTGCCCGATCCGCGTGCCCGTTCCGGCGTGTCACTCAAGTGACGACAACAGTAGTCGCCAGTGGTCACGTGCATGACAGTTGGCTAGTAGCTTTGTGAGAGTCATGTCAGCAGTGTGGGAATACTTCAGTCTTAAAGACGAAAAAAGTCCATCAGCGGAATGCAAGATTTGCAAAATAACAGTTTCGAGGGGTGGCAGCGATGCTAATCGGTATAACACCACTAATGTAATTAAACATTTAAAAAAACACCATGTGGAACAGCACCAGGCCTACCTGCAAGCGTCTGCTGCAAAGAAAAAGCCCCTGAAACAGCAGACATTGCTACAGTCAATGCAGAGGCGAGAGAAACTCCCCCCAGACAGCAAAATTGCAAAAGCAATAACGGAGAAATTGGTTCGGTTTATTGTGCTCGACGACCAACCACTTTCGGTGGTAGAGAATGTGGGGTTTCGGAGTTTAATTGAACACCTAGAGCCGCGTTATACTTTGCCCAGTCGGCATTATATAACCGAAAATGCCATCCCGAAAAAGCACAATGAAGTGTGTGAGTTCCTCGCCAAACTATTGGAGAATGTCGATGCTATTAGCTTCACAACGGACATTTGGAGCTCAGACGTGTGTCCAATGTCGTTGTTGAGTCTCACAGCACACTGGATAGACTCTGATTTTACTTTCAAGAAAGCGATGCTGCATGCCCGTGAGTTCCGTGGCTCACACACTGGGGATTCCATTAAGGCAGCCATGGAGGAGATGCTGCTCGAATGGAAAATTAACAAAAGCAAAGTCCATGTCGTTTTAAGAGACAATGCTAAAAATATGAAGAAGGGCATGGACCAACTTGGAGTGGCGAGTCTGGGATGCTTTGCGCACACTATGCAGCTTATTGTGCATGAGGGACTGTTGTCGCAGCGCAGCGTGAGTGACGCACTGGCTAACGGGCGGAAAATGGTAGGCCATTTCAAGCACTCGCCTTTGGCATATTCACGGCTGCAGGACTTACAACTAGAACTTCATATGAATGAATGGACTTTATTGTCATTGCTACAGTACAGGTACCAAACAACGAAATTTAGGAGGGGTGGCTCCCCTGGTGTTAGGAAAGGAAAAAAAAAAAAACTTTTAGAAAAAGAATAAAATCACAAGAAGGTAAGGAGCTGGTTTACATAAATAGAGGCTATGTACACAATCCACTGTACTATACTGCACAGATAGTCAACTAGGGTTGTCATATTGCACAAAAGTATTTTTTCACGTTATTTAAAGTGTCACAGTTTGCAGGCTTGAAATGTACATGTTTGTGCCTCAGCACTAGCTGCCATACAATCCGTCCAGACTGTCCTGGGCCCAGAACTTAGGCCTTTGCTGTGTTCAGGGCCTTGACGGCCCTGTGGTAGAAGCAGTTCTTCAGTCTGTTTGTCTTAGCGGCCGGGGTCCTGTACCTCCTTTTCGAGGGCAGCCTGATAAAGTGTACGTGCCCAGGGTGGGTCGGGTCCCTGGAGATCTTGGAGGCCTTCCTGAGACAGCGTGTGTTGTACAGCTCTTCCAGAGAGGGGAGGGGGGCGCCGGTGATCTTCTGTGCTGTTCTCACGACTCTCTGTAGCGCGTTTCTCTCCGCTGTTGTGCAGCTGTAGAACCAGTTGCAGATGCCGTAGGTGAGGATGCTCTCCACTGCGCCGCGGTAGAAGGCCACCAGTATCTCCTGCTTGTTGTGTTCTTTCCTGAGGCATCTCAGGGTGTATAGCCGCTGTTGTGCCCTCTTGATGGTGCCTTTTGTGTTGTCCTTCCAGGCCAGGTCATCCCGCATGTGATGTCCCAGGAATCGGAGGGTTGAGACTCTCTCCACGCTCTCTCCGTCGATGAGCAGGGGCTGGATCTCTGACTTTTTCCTCCTGAAGTCTACGATGAATTCCTGGGTCTTTGACTTGTTTAGCAGCAGGTTGTTAACCTTGCACAACTTGCTCAGTTGCTCTACCTCATCCCTGTACGCCGCCTCGTCCCCCCCCGAGATACATCCCACCACGGTGGTGTCGTCTGCAAACTTTACGATGTAGTTGCTGGGGTGGACGGGGGTGAAGTCGTGGGTGTAGAGGTTGTAGAGGATGGGGCTTAGCACGCAGCCCTGGGGGGACCCAGTGCTGAGGCTGAGGGCTGTGGAGGTGTGGGGGCCCACCCGCACCCTCTGGGGGCGGTCGGTCAGGAAGTCCTTGATCCACGCACATATAGAGTGTGATAGACCCAGGTCTAGTAGTTTGGTCACTAGCCTGTCTGGAAGGATGGTGTTGAAGGCGGAGCTGAAGTCCACGAAGAGCAGTCTCGCGTAGCTGTTTCCCCTCTCCAGGTGGGATAGAGTGGCGTGGAGAGTCGTCGCTATGGCGTCCTCTGTGGACCTGTGGGCTCTGTAGGCGAACTGGTATGGATCCAGGTTGGGCGGGAGGCGTGTGAGTATGTGGGCCCGGACTAGTTTCTCGAAGCACTTCATGATGATTGGTGTGAGTGCCACCGGGCGGTAGTCGTTTAGGCAGCTCACCGTGCTTTTCTTCGGGACTGGGATGATAGTTGAGGTTTTCAGGCAGGGTGGGACGGTGGCCTGGGACATGCCGCCTAAGCGTCTGCAGCAGGACGTTCAGACTCGGTGGAACAGCACCCACTACATGATTGAAAGCCTCATCGCGCAGAAACGGTCACTCTCGGCGTATGTAGCTGAACATGACCTGCCAGCGACGCTAACAGCAAACCAGTGGGGGCTGTTGGAGCGGACTGTCACGGTGTTGGCCCCTTTCGAGGAGATGACAAGAGAGGTGAGTGCCTCATCGGCATCACTAGCTGATGTCATCCCCATCGTGTGTGTCCTGAGACGTGTCCTCAGTCGGGAAAACGACACTGACCAGGGGATTAAAACGATGAAAAGCACCCTCCTCGACGCACTCAACAGGCGTTTTGACAACTTGGAGTCTGAACCGTTATACTCGGTTGCAACCCTGCTTGATCCACGGTACAAAGACAGGTAAGGGAATTTCTGTTAACTTTATTTAGCCTAATCTGATTCAACGTTGTGTGTGTGTGTGTGTGTGTGTGTGTGTGTGTGTGTGTGTCTGTGTGTCTGTGTGTCTGTGTGTGTGTGTGTGTGTGTGTGTGTGTGTGTGTGTGTGTGTGTGACAAGTAACTTGATTACGGAAATTATTTGACTAATATTAGCTATTTTATTATACAGGTACTTCACAAATGCAGACAGTGTGAGGCTTGCAAAGACAGCACTAATGGCAGAGGTATGTATTGCAGAGGTATTGTATGGCAGCTGCTGGACTGAAAAAATCAGGTGTAGTGCTGAGGCACAAACATGTACATTTCAAGCCTGCAAACTGTGACACTTTAAATAACGTGAAACAATACTATTGTGCAATATGACAACCCTAGTCGTCTATCTGTACAGTATAGTACAGTGGATAGTGTACATAGCCTTTATTTATGTAAACCAGCTCCTTCCCTTCTTGTGATTTTTAAAAAAAAGTGTTTTTTTCCCCTTTCCTAACACCAGGGGAGCCACCCCTCCTAAATGTCGTTGTTTGGTACCTGTACTGCAGCAATGACAATAAAGTCCATTCATTCATCCATTCATTCATTCATTCATTCAGGTAGGGAAGATGGAGGAAGTGTTGGAGGAGGGAACTACAGCCTCTGAGCCAGCAGACAAGACTCCACGGTTGGAGGCGACAGGCACCAGTACCAGCAGCAGCAGCCTTGCCAACATCTTTGATGAAATCCTGGAGGAACGCACAGTAGGCCTACCTGATCCTGGGATAACCACAAGCGTACAAGTTCAAGTGCATACCTACCTCAGTGAGGCACCTATTCCACGGTCAGACAATCCCTTGCTTTTCTGGAAAGTCAACCAACCTCGACTGCCCTCCCTGGCAGCCACAGCAGCTAAATTTCTCTGTGCTCCTTGTACAAGTGTAGAGAGTGAGAGGCTCTTTAGCACAGCCTCAATTATTATTGATGACAGAAGGAACAGGTTGACTGCACAGAATGCTGAAAAGCTAATCTTCCTGAAGAAGAATCTCTCCCTCATGCTTAAGTGAACAATGTTCAAGAGCTTTGTTACAAAGAAACGGCACATAAGAAACGTGTGTTGTTGTTGTTGTTGTTTTTTGTTGTTGTTGTGTTTACAATTGTCAAAGCAGCTGTTATTCTTATTTATTTGGAATACTTTACATATTTATTTGGGAAGTTATATTTAACTTGTGTATTACATCCATTTTGTTTTTACTGTTAGTTGGCTACACTTGAAAAAAGACTTATCAGACATAACTATTTTTTCTACAATGCTGAATGCTGCTGTTTAAATAGTTTTAACTTTAAACCAGTTACTGAGTACTGGTCACTGAGTACTGCAGAGTACTATTTTTGTTGCTTTAATAAAGGCTGGCAGTCTTTAATTTAACTGTTGTTGGTGTGGACTATATACTGGGGAGGTATTTGAATGAATGAATGAATGAATGGTCTTTATTGTCATTGCTACAGTACAGGTACCAAACAACGAAATTTAGGAGGGGTGGCTCCCCTGGTGTTAGGAAAAGAAAAAAGAAAAAAAAATAATGTTATTATTCAGGGGTCAAAAAATGTATACAAATATCGGATCGGTATCGGTATCGCCGATACCCGAAGCCCAGGTATCGGTATCGGTATCGGTAGTGAAAAAGTGGGATCGGGACATCCCTACTGAAAACGTTAGTGTCCTTAAGAGCGTCCAGCTTAACTTAAATTTAAACTCCAGCGAGAGACTGTAGGCGGCAGGCCTACTGGTTCTTGTTCAGAAAGATGATCATGTTAACATGTTCAGGGGTGAGAGACGAACGCAATCTGGTGACACGTGGACAAACTAATTTCCATTATTATTATTATTATATTAAAAAAAATAAAATAAAAAATATCAACGATTATCGAGCAAAATATTTTGTGATCGACCAAGATCCTTATCGATCAATTATCGATCGTCGATCATTGATGCCCACCCCTACTTTGGAACCCTATGTTGACTGGGGCCCACCCGCTGTGCCGACGGACCACGATGCCGACAGTTTATTAGCGGATTTCTGCGAGAGCTGACACGACGGTACATGTGGGAAAACTAGGGTTAGGGTTAGGTGCTAGGGTGCTACGGTTAAGGTTAGGGTTGGGGTTAGGGGTAGGGTTGGGGTTAGGGGTAGGGTTAGGGATAGGATTAGGGTTAGGGTTAGACATGCCAGCATGTACCAAGTCGACGTAGCACCTAGGGATGCTCCGATTTATCGGCCACCGATTTAAATCGGCCGATTTCACTCAAAATGACTCGATCGGTGATCGGCAAAAATGGCCGATCGCAAAAAACGATCTTTTTTTCTTTTTTTTTCCTGGGGAAGACAGATAACTGAACAGAAAACATAGGAGGACGTAACAGTTTGTAAACCATGAAGGCCACGTTTATGATGTCTTTTATACAGCCATATCGACTGACTTGGGCTTCAGGCCCTAACTGGGTGATAGGCCAGACCTTTACTATGCCATAACAATGGGTCTGCGTTTGCTTGGTGCCTAATGGATCAAAACTTTTGTCTAAAAAGCAAAAAATATGTAGGCTATCCAGTCAGTAGGCCTACAGTTATGTATTTTTTTTAAAATCGGTATCGGTATCGGTTGATCTTGAGGAAAAAAATCGGTGATCGGTATCGGCCCCAAAAATCCAGATCGGAGCATCCCTAGTAGCACCTAACCCCAACCCTAGTTTTCCCACATGCACCTAGACAGAGAAGCGGAGAGCATTCACATGCAGGGAGGGCTGTCGGCACAACGGTCCGTCGGCATATTGATGCGGCACCATGTTGACTGTACAGAAGCTCCTCTTGCAAGATTGAAATAAACACTCTGAAATGACATTAGTTAGAAAGGGATACAATCAGTAGGCAGTGTTTCCTCTATATGCATTTATTGGTGGCGGGCCGCCACGAATACATTTTCTCCGCCACTAATTGATTCAGTCCACTTTATGACCGGAGAACAGAAAAAAATCAGATTGAAGCTAGTTTAGGCCGCTTTCAGACCTACATTTCGTTCCGATTTAGGATGTAGTAAGTTACAATATGTTACAATGTTGCAATTAACCTCGTCGACGCGCTTGCAAAACAGTTTTGTGATTGGTCCGAATTTAGCGGGACATTTGGATTTCTGGAAATCCCTTCCCTCTCTCTTAGCCCGTCGCCCGTCCCTTTAATCCCGTAAGCGTATCCTAATCGAAAATGCAACATCATCAGCGACGACCTTGGGTTCTTGCATTTACTGCTGTTCTCTGGTTCATGTTCTTATACCAGTGTTCACTATAGAGTATTTTAAATGAACATTCGTAATGTAGTCTAGTCTCTGATGTTCATGGTCAACTAAATCAGGCTATTTTGTGAAACAAATAATGTTCCCGAGCAGCCTCGCATCTAACGCTAGCTTCGAACTATTGATAGCATAAATGTTGGTAAATGTCACAAACGACACAGTATTGGCAGGGGGAAAGAAGGGGAGTCGGATTTACATGCTGGAAAAACATGCAGCTAAAATTCAGGGAACATTTGGACAATAAGAGACACAACGGAGCTGTGGTCGCGTGGTCTAATTACAGGGCAATATGCGCGGGGCAAAAATAATCTATTGCCTCCCAAATCACCACGAACAGAACGGAGGAGGTACGGGTAAACAGGGCACATATTTTTTTAAATGTTGCCACCCTCTATTTTTCGGTGAAATTACGTCTTTGTTTTTTTTATCTCAATCCTTCAGAGGTTTGGCGGTTTTTCCGGGTACAAAATGAACTATAGAAAAAGTGAATTCTATCCTATCAACAATAGTGCTAAACAAATCACACAAGCCGAACTACCATTTAATATCTCAGCTCAAGGCTTTAAATATCTTGGTATACAGATAACAAACTCATTCCCCTCTCTCTTTTCTGCCAATTTCTCCCCCCTACTTGATCAGGTAAAATCAGATCTCCAAAGATGGGGCAGTCTGCCTCTGTCCCTAGTAGGCAGGATACAGTCAATAAAGATGACGATACTCCCTAAATTCTCATACCTCTTCCAGTGCATCCCATTATTACTGCCCAAATCATTCTTTAAATCTCTTGACAAAATCATCTCCACATTCATTTGGCAAGGCAAACAGCCCAGGATTAAAAAACACACATTGCAAAGAGGCCGTGACAATGGTGGCTTGGCGTTGCCTAATTTCATTTACTATTACTGGGCTGCCAATATTCAAAAGATAAATTACTGGCTTCACTCTCCTTTGACAGACTGGTGCTTGCTGGAAGCTGAATCTTGCTATATATCCTCCCCTCCTGCAATGATTTACTCTAAATTGCCTATATCCCTCTCCAAATTTACCTGCAACCCAGTGGTGTTAGCTACCCTTAAGATTTGGGCCCAGTTTCGTCTCCACTTTAAGTTTGCAGACAGCTCCATTAATGGTCCTATAAATAAAAATCATCTATTCCCTCCCTCCACTTTGGATTCCGCCTTCTTGCTCTGGAAGGACAGAGGCCTTACAAACTTTTCGAACCTCTTTGAGAATAACATTTTTTGTAGTTTCGAGATGATATGCACTAAATATGACTTGCCCGGGAGTAATCTCTTTCGTTATTTTCAGATCAGAGACTTTGTGAAAACCCAATACCCCTCTTACCCCGAAATGCCACACAACCAACCCTGGGAAAATCTTATGGCGTTCACACCAGGTCAAAAAGGCCTTATCTCAAATATATACCACTCTCTCACTTGTCTCGACACACACTCTCTAACCAAAAATAGGAACAAATGGGAAACTGAACTCAATGAAAACTTCACTGACGAGTGGTGGGATGGAGCGATAGACCGCATTAACACCTCAACCTCTTGTGCCAGATTAGGCCTTATTCAATTCAAAGTCTTCCATAGGCTTCACTTTTGCAAATCTAAACTCGCAGCAATATATCCTGATGTAGAGGACAAGTGTGAACGATGTGCTTTATCCCCAGCCAATCTTACCCATATGTTTTGGTCATGCCCTAGGCTGGTAACCTTCTGGACTACTATCTTTAAGATACTGACAGAGGTTTTCTCTGTTAATCTCGAACCCTCACCCCAGATAGCCATATTTGGAGTTCCAAAAGATTTCAATCTCCTAACCACCAAAGATTCTAATATAGTAGCATTTACTACACTGCTGGCAAGGCGTAGAATTTTACTAGGATGGAAATCTCCAACTCCTCCTTCAATAGCCATGTGGCTTACAGACATAATGCACTTCCTAAAGTTAGAAAAGATTAAGTTCACGCTTAGAGGTTCAACAAAAAAATTCTACTTGCACTGGCAACCGTTCATTACATATTTTGAGAACCTGACAGCAGTTCCTACAAACTGATGCTTTTGTAACCAAGCAGTTTGTTGTCTGCCTTGGCCTCTGAGACCATGACATTTCCAAATAAAACTGACACTAACTTACCTATGAATATATTGTAGCTCATGATCCGACGCCTGAATATGACTTATGTAAGCAGCAATCTCCTACTACATCATTTATACAACCTAGCAGAATTCCTTATGATATTATTTCCCCCCCCCAAAAATTCTACATTTTATTGTTATAATTTGTTCGTGTATGTGTATGTATCTATGTATGTACGTATGTATGTATGTATGTATATATGAATATATTTAAAAATATATATATAATTTCGTATAATTTAGTTTTTATCTATTTCTTTACTTAACGTTTTTTTTTGGTAACTTGTTTATATATGTGTGTGTGTGTGTGTGTGTGTGTGTGTGTGTGTGTGTGTGTGTGTGTGTGTGTGTGTGTGTGTGTGTGTGTGTGTGTGTGTGTGTGTGTGACTGGATGGACAGATCTATATGTATATATGTATGCAGACATGTTTGAGAGGGAGGGGTGGGTGGAGGGCAGGGAGAAAAACAGAAAATATTCATGCCTTTTTCAATGTACATGACATCTATACTGGAATAAAAAATATTATTAAAAAAAGAAAGAAATTACGTCTTTGTATTGAGCGCCAGTGCGTGTTGCATACGCTACGCGCGCGAAAAAAGAACACTCCGCCACTAATGTGAAAAATCCTTGAGGAAACACTGAGTAGGCCTACAGAAAAATACAATCTCATAACAATCTTGTTAGTCTTCGTCCAGTGTAAAGTCAATCTTGTAACTATGTGAAGCCTCCAGTCATGTAACTGTAGTCATTCTCCTAGTAGTCCAGACTGAGGAGGTTTATTTACTGTCAACAAACGGAATGAACGCGCAACTTCCACCAGAGAACCTACACGGACACTTTCACATAGCGGTTCATTTCATCCATATCAACTTCAGCACACAGCAGCTATGTAACTTAGAGCATCATGGACATTTCAGGTGAATGAAACCGCTGCATTACAGAGACGCTCATGTTTCTTACCTGCGCTCATGCGATATTCACCTTGTTATGATCGAGCTGCTCAACTTCCTCACGACCAGGAAGTAGTTACTACAACAACTTCCGCTTTGGCGGAAACGTCACAATAAAAGCTCAAATGTTTATTGAAACGTTGATATAACATTTGATTAGGAACAGTATAGTAATACTATAGTATAGTATTATAATATAATATAAATATTATTATATATACACTACCGTTCAAAAGTTTGGGGTCACTTAGAAATGTCCTTATATTTGAAAGAAAAGCACTGTTTTTTTCAATGAAGATAACATTAAATTAATCAGAAATACACTCTATACATTGTTAATGTGGAAAATGAAATTGTCTGGGTGACCCCAAACTTTTGAACGGTAGTGTATATATATAATATAGTAATATTAGGAACAGTTTAGTAATACTGGGCCTCCCTTTGTAAATGACCCATTTAAAGACAACGTGTCTAAGTTATATTGTAGTTTAGTTTATTTCGTTTATTTGTAAAGGGACAATGCATTTTATGTAAATACGCCAGATTTAGCCAGAACAGAAGGCTAATTTTCATCCGTAGTCCCTTGCAGTGTATATAGCCTATATATGTGTGGCGGCCTGGGAAAACCCTTCACATGGTGGCATTTTGACATTTTCATTTTTTTATATTTCCATAAATTAGAAGTTCTCAGCTATTCATAACTGGTTGAATGACTGAGATAGCCCTTTATTTTAAAAAGTTATGAGCATTTTAATGTATCATGTCAAAAAAAGTGAAAGGCTTCAAACCACTGGATCGACGTGACGTTGACGTTAACGGTACGTCAACGTGACGTTGTTGTTAACGGTACGTCAACGTGACGTTGTTTCGCTAGCAAACTACCCACCACAAAAACATAAAAATAAGTACTTTCTCTTTTGTTTTCTTAAAATGTTTATTCACCATAATGTAGTATGGAGTTCAAAGTACTAGAATACCACATAATATCAAATAATATCAAAATATAATATCAAAATATATATATTGTGAGACAGTCCACCATGGATGGCTTTCCCTGTTGTTGTTGTTGTTGTTGTTGTTGTGTTTAAGAAAAAACACTGGATAAGGTATACACCAACATCAAGCGTGCTTACAAGGCTAGACCGCTAGCTCATCTAGGCATGTCTGACCATGTGTCAATCCTCCTGATCCCATCACCACTAAGACTGTCAGAACCTGGCCAGAAGGGTCCGCTCCACTGCAGATCTGCCTAAATGACACCTCATGGCAGGAATATGAGCATGAGGACCTGGAACAGTTCACGTCGTCGGTTCTGAACCACATAGTGAACTGCACCAACTCAGTCACCGTGGACAAACGGGTCCGGGTCTACCCCAACACGAAGCCATGGATGACTGGGAAGGTCCAAAAACTGATCAATGAGAGGGACAACGCCTTCTTCGCAGGGAAGGGCACACTGCTGTACAGCACCACCAGGGCTAACCTAAAGCGCGGCATCCGGGAAGCCAAGGCAGACCACAGAGAGAAGATTGAGGAATGCTTCCTGAGCAACGACTCCAGGCGGATGTGGCAGGGGGTTCAGCACATGACAAACTTCAGAGCCAACAGGCTCACAGCCGCAGAGGACGACCCCCTGCTGGCGGAAAAGCTGAACTCCTTCTACGCCCGGTTCGACGAGGGGCGAACGGAGGTAACCACAACACAAACACCACTCTCTCCAGCTCTCAGCAGCCTCACCCTCACAGAGCATGAAGTGAGACGCGTGCTGAAGGCGGTGGACCCCAGGAAAGCCTCTGGGCCAGATGGCGTCCTGGGACGGGTGCTGAGGGACTGCACCGACCAGCTGGCCGGGGTTTTCACCAACATCTTCAACCAGTCCCTGTCCCAGGCCACCATCCCACCCTGCCTGAAAACCTCAACTATCGTCCCAGTCCCGAAGAAAAGCACGGTGAGCTGCCTAAACGACTACTGCCCGGTGGCACTCACACCAATCATCATGAAGTGCTTCGAGAAACTAGTCCGGGCCCACATAATCACACGCCTCCCGCCCAACCTGGATCCATACCAGTTCGCCTACAGAGCCCACAGGTCCACAGAGGACGCCATCGCGACGACTCTCCACGGCACTCTATCCCACCTGGAGAGGGGAAACAGCTACGCGAGACTGCTCTTTGTGGACTTCAGCTCTGCCTTCAACACTATCCTTCCAGACAGGCTAGTGACCAAACTACTAGACCTGGGACTATCACACTCTATATGTGCATAGATCAAGGACTTCCTGTCCGACCGCCCCCAGAGGGTGCGGGAGGGCTCCCACACCTCCACAGCCCTCAGACTCAGCACTGGGTCCCCCCAGGGCTGCGTGCTAAGCCCCATCCTCTACAACCTCTACACCTACGACTTCACCCCCGTCCACCCCAGCAACTCCATCGTAAAGTTTGCAGACGACACCACCGTGGTGGGCTGCATCTCGGGGGGGGACGAGGCGGCGTACAGGGATGAGGTAGAGCAGCTGAGCAAGCTGTGCAAGGTTAACAACCTGCTGCTGAACCAGTCAAAGACCCAGGAAATCATCGTGGACTTCAGAAGGAAAAAATCTGAGGTCCAGCCCCTGCTCATCGACGGAGAGAGCGTGGAGAGAGTCTCAACCCTCCGATTCCTGGGGGTGCACATACAGGATGACCTGTCCTGGAAGAACAACACAGCAGCCACCATCAAGAAGGCACAACAGCGGCTCTACTTCCTGAGAGTCCTCAGGAAGGAACACAACAAGCAGGAGATACTGGTGGCCTTCTACCGCGGAGCAGTGGAGAGCATCCTCACCTACTGCATCTGCAACTGGTTCTCCAGCTGCACAACCGCAGAGAGGAATGCGCTACAGAGAGTCGTGAGAACAGCCCAGAAGATCACCGGCGCCCCCCTCCCCTCTCTGGAAGAGCTGTACAACACACGCTGCCTCAGGAAGGCCTCCAAGATCTCCAGAGACCCAACCCACCCTGGGTACGAACACTTTGCCCGGCTGCCCTCGAAAAGGCAGTACAGGACCAAGGCCGCAAGGACAAACAGACTGAAGCTCAGCTTCTACCCCAGGGCCATCCAGGCCCTGAACACAGCAAAGAACTAGGTTCTGGGCCCTGGACAGTCTGGACGGATTGATGGCAGCTGCTGGATTGAAAAAATCAGGTGTAGTGCTGAGGCACAAATGTGTACATTTCAAGCCTGCAAACTGCAACACTTTAAATGAATGTGCAATAACACTATGTGCAATATGACAACCCTAGTCGTTTTATCTGTACAGTATAGTATAGTGGATAGTGTACATAGCCTTTATTTATGTAAACCAGCTCCTTTCCCTTCTTGTTTTTTTTTTTTTTTTTTTTCTTTCCTAGCACCAGGGGAGACACCCCTCCCAAATTTCGTTGTTTGGTACCTGTACTATAGCAATGACAATAAAGACCATTCATTCATTCATTCATTCATTATGTTACCGTTATTGTTGATTGGTTACTGTATGTCACATGATCACCCAGAGAGAGATATAGCTCGTTACCTAGGTTACGTAACAGTCAGTTAAGGGAACAACGCTCATCGGTATGGACAGCAAAGCTGCTGTTCTGTGCCAGAGCTAGTTTTCCCGTCATCTATTAACCTGCCATCTCGGACACAATTACCGTATTTTCCGGACTATAAGTCGCGGTTTTTTTCATACTTTGGCTGGTCCTGCGACTTATAGTCAGGTGCGACTTATATATCAATCATTCATAATCTCTGACTGACATGAACTGACATACGGTAATCTCTGACTGACATGAACCAAGGAGTAATTTCCGCTAGCGCCTCATACACGATAGAATAGCCATTATACTTGACAATGTGGACATTAAACACGACATGTGGACATTAAACATGATGTTATGGACCTTATACACAATGTTATGGACTTTATAAACGATATTAAAGTCATTTATTCCTTCCAGAGACTGTTCTATGTTGCTAAGTTACCCCCGCGAGGCTATTTTGCTACTTCCGCTAGCGCCACATACGCGATAGAATAGCCATTATACTCGACAATGTGGACATTAAACACGACAATGTGGACATTAAACATGATATTATGGACCTTATACACGATATTATGAACGTTATACACGATATTAAAGTCATTTATTACCTTTCAGATGCTGTTCAATGTTGCATTGTTTGTAGGCCGCCCTTCATCCTAACTACTTCCGTTTTTCACCAAGCTATCTTTGTCATGGCCTTATACACGATAAATAGTCGTTACACTCGACAATGTGGACATTAAGCACTATATTATGAACGTTATACACACTATTATGAACGTTATACACGATATTAAAGTCATTTATTACCTTTCAGAGGCTGTTCCATCCTGTTTGCTTGCTCCCGCGACGCCATTTTGCTAACCTTCGTTAGCAACGCGCTAGCTAGCCCTGGCTTTACACTCGATAATTTAAGTATTTCTAACCTTTCAGAAGAAGTTTTAACGTGAATTATGTCCTTCCTGGGCTTACAAATCCTCTCATGTCTCTTCACAGTGCCAGACTAGAGTCAAGCTCAACAGGGTCTTCTTTCCCCGCTGATTCCGCCAAGCCCGTTCCCTTGAACCATGCGACTTATAGTCCAGTGCGACTTATATGTGGTTTTTTCCTCTTCATGACCCATTTTTGGTCTGCTGCGACTTATACTCGGGTGCGACTTATAGTCCGGAAAATACGGTAGTTGTATCTTGTATTGTGTATTGAAGAA
This sequence comes from Nansenia antarctica, assembly GCF_963989245.1. NCBI lineage: Eukaryota > Metazoa > Chordata > Actinopteri > Argentiniformes > Microstomatidae > Nansenia > Nansenia antarctica. Next base: position 29,190,361 of record NC_137685.1, on the reverse strand, counting down.
GTTCACTAAAGAACAAGAAACGGAGAATTCCTTGTCGTGTGAGTCATTATACCCACGCACATCAGACGAGCAAGTTACTCTAACGGACAAAACACGACAACTGGTATCAGAAGTAGCGATCATCCGTGAGTACATCCACCTGACAGAGGAAAAGCTAACGGAAGATAATAAAGTTAATAAGGGCCAAAGCTAACGGAAGATAATACAGCTAATAGGAGCCAAAGCTAACGGGAGCTAATCGGGGCTAACAGGAGACAGCTAGCTAGCCAGCTGACTGGATTCAGGAGTTAATGCAACAACTGCGGACAATTCCATGAACAGACAACTCAACAAAAGTAAAGGGACAATTACATGAATAAACAACTAAATAATACAAAGAGACAACTACATGAATAAACAACTAAATAATACAAAGAGACAACTACATGAATGAGAACAAGACAAGTGGAACAGACAATCCACCGAAAATAAAAGGACAATTACATGAACAGACAACTCAATAAAATGACAGAAGAACAAGGAGCTACAGTAGGACCTACTGAGCCTGATAGAGCCCCAACATGGCTACAAGCTTTGTTGGATAGCCAAAATCAGCAGACAAAACACCTGCAAATGATGCTAGCCCCCGTACTAACACACATAACAGGAGGAAATCCCGTTGCACAGCAAGCCTCACCACCACTTGCTGCTTCCAGTGGAAATGGGGATAAGATCTTACAGCGCCCCACATTGGACAGGCATGCTTCTGAGCCTGAAGCTATACCTTCAGCCTCTTGGGATATACCAGTAAGACCAAGAACTCGTGTTGGTGCCCCCTTTGCAGCTGAGTTGGATGTCATCAATCAGCGCACTCGCAACTTTGGTCCCACCAGGAGGGGCGGCAATGCTGAACCTGACAGTAGTGATAGGATATTATATGTCTATGTACAGACAGTTATGAATGATAAACTGTACAGTAGGTCTCGCTATAGCTATCGCAGCAAAGTACTTGCAGTAGCCTACATTTGATTATGTCTGTAATCCTCAACGGATTTTCATGGAACAACATGGAACAAATACAATTTTATTTATGATACAGTATATAATGTGTATAAAGTGTATTTATGATAGATTTATGAAACACAGGATAAGATGTAAATTCCTTTGTGCAGGTACGTACGTGAGAGTGTGTGTGTGTGTGTGTGTGCGTGTGTGTCGTCTTGATGGTGAGTGATTCATTCAAATATATATATGTAACGGAGTAAAAAGGGCAAGTTCAATTATAGCTAAAATAGGTATAAACTGCGCCTTCTAGGGGTTTAATGACGTGGTATACCCGGGGTGTGTCCGTGACCCGGATGCTGTGTCCGTGACTCGGATGCTGTGTCCGTGACCCGGATGCTGTGTAAATATAGCTGGACAGTGCATTTGCACGGGACGTAACGTGATCTCCCTCAGTGCATTCTTAACCACTGAGACGGTAAGGTCATGTTTTCTGCAGGGTCTGAGATCGCATATAATTTAAGAGATTATTAATGTACCTATGTTTTATTTGAATGTTTGATGATTAAGATAGCTGTTTTGAGTTTCCCCATGTATTGTATTTTACTTGGAACATATCATAGCATTGGTAAAATGAGTTTTCTGTTGTTAGCATTGATGACGCTAATGTGACTGTTCGTGTGTAATATCATTTTAGAAATTAGACCAATGACCCTGCACGTTCCGTTGATGAAGCAGAAATTGATGCACTGTTGTTCTGCAGGTAATATTATTATTGTTGTGTTATTATATGTCTGTTGTTCTGTTAGTAGACTGTATTGTATGAGGTTGGGTTTTCCACCTCGCTAGTTTGCACCACGCTCGCGGCTTACCTAGCAGTCAGGTGGCGGCCATGTTTGCACGTGGTGCGCATGCGTATCCCAAGTGCGCTGTGTTTTTCCATGCATTTGGATGTTCATGATTTCTTGTTGTTATTGTCAAATGGAGACCACTATACGATCACACAAGTGAAGATGTATGTAGTTTACACATTTTGTATTTTTGTTTTATATTATTGTTATAATTTGTGTAGTGTGAGTGACTACTATATGTCTCAGTGCATTCTTAACCACTGAGACGAATGTAGCTCGATGACCCTGCAAGTCCCGTGTACAGAAATTGACGCACTGTTGTTCTGCAGAATAAATGAACGTGAGCCATCCAGCTGAGAGTGATTCATTAAAAGATACACCCCGTCACATATATATATATATTTTTTTTAAATAATGATAATCAACCTCTTCTGCATCATCCGTGCAGCCACTCCCCGTGATAATCTGACCGTAATCCTGTATGGTGGTACGATGCTTGTACTGTAGGAGGTGCAGAGGTTTATCTCTCTGAGAGACTTACTTAGATAGATAAACAAATGTTGATATTTAATTTCTCTATATATTTTTTTTTCTTAATATCCTAATTAGGGATGCACGATATGCATTTTTTTCCAACCGATACCGATGTTTACCCGCTTCTCGTGGCCGATAACCGATATGATAACCGATATGAGAACATATATATTTTCACAGTTGATAACCTGTAGTTCATGCACACCTGAAGGTAAGAAAGGCTATGTAGTGAGCAAAGATTGATGATTTAATATTCCATAGTGATCTCACCAAATCTAACTTACATCACTATTGTTAACACAACAAAGAGAACACTTCTGACTCTTCAAATGTTCATTTATTATTTCCTCTAACAAACAGAATCTGTTATAGACAGTGCACAATGCTTTTTTTAGCCAAGATCTGGCCTCCTTTTATGAAAACAAAAAAGGCTCACCTAAGAGTAATTAGATCAAAAAAGTGTCAAAAATAAAGTGCATCTTGTCTATCCCTGTAAATTGAAAATGCATAAATAAAATATCAAAAAATAAATGAATAAAGTGCATCAGTCAATACAAAAATAAAGACTTTTAAAGAACCAAAAGTTTTATAGAACTTTTACAGAAACTAGTGCCAAATGGCTGCTTAGTCTGCAGATAAACAGAATGACACAAGGCACATAGTAGGCTACACTAGTATGCTTAATAAAGCAACTGAAAAGGGCTGGGCTATGCTACTTTTAGTGCATGAGGATGAGGTAGGTTGTGATAAAGCCCATCAAACGTTTTGCATAAGAATTCAAAATAAATTGCACTGACATGGAAAAACAAAAAGTGCATGTTTTCCTTGTAAACAACTTGTCTTGTATTGCCTACATTCACATTCTCACCTAAATAATAGACACGTTTTCCATTGGTGTTCCCTAATATACAAACTGAATACAATTCCTACCTCATAGAACCTTTGCAATGGCCTACCACTCTGAGGCTACTTTACACTATGCTAGCCTACATTGAGGGCATCAGGTGAATATTTTTCTTCATAAAAAGAAGCATCTCTGCTCTCTCGCATCCGAGTCTGTTTCTTTTTTCATCGATCACATGAGCAGCTGCAGAAAATAAACGTTCGCTGTCGACGCTAGTGCAAGGGGCTGACAGGTACTTCCTTGCAAGCAGGGCCAGGGTCGGGAAACGGGATTTGTTGCTTCTCCAGTATTCCATTGGGTTCTGAGTCCTGGGAATCGTTGACTGTGAGAGGTACATCTAAAAGGACAACAAAATCACAATATACTGTAAGTACAGATGTCGCTAGATTAGCCAAGCTCTCCACTTCCTCATAAACATCCGCCCCTCCTTACGTAATGTCACATTATCGTGATGTGGTGTATTTTTTAACAAGTTGAAAGCTAAACATTAAATTGAATAAATTACCTGCCTTCCGTTTGAGTCCTCGCCTGCTCTTCTGTGGGTTCAGTGTTTTCTTCCAAGATTCCGTCGTACATTTCCAGCAAAGAATGGTTACCGTCTGTCCTTGTCTTCTTTGCTTGCGGCTCGGCTGGCTTGTCAGCTGTTGCACAGCTGATCATCTTCTCTAGCAACATGTCTGCTGCTTGCACTTTTGTTCCAAGCTTGAAGAAGCGGTCCTTGTATCTAGGGTCCAAGATTGTTGCAAGATTATACAGGGGCTCTTCATGGATGTGACCGAATCGCTGGTCTACTGCTTGTAACAGGGTGCTCTTGGAAGTTTTCACTCCCTGGTCTGTTGCAACGGCCTTGTTTAACAGACGTTTTAAGGCTTCGACGGAGGGGATCACGTCTGCTGCTGTGGCCGTAGCTGAACTAATATCTCTAGTCACCTGTTCGCACGGATCGAGGATGGTCAACATGTTTTCAACTAGCGCCCATTGGTATGCGTTTAGAGACGCAGGTAACACGTAATCTACTCCATATGCTGCGAGCGCTCGCTTCTGCTCCAACAAACTCCTAAGCATATAAAATGTGCTGTTCCATCGCGTTGGTACGTCTTGTTTGAGCCGTGTGGTTTTCATTCCCAGTTGTGTCTGTAAATCTTTCAAACGGGAGGAGGCGAGTTGGGAGTGCTTATGTCCTACCATCTTCCTCCCGATCGCAACACAGTCGGATATACTTCTCTGGCTCAGTACAGCCTCATTAACGGCAAGCTGTAAACTGTGTGCCATACAGCCCAAGCTTGCAACTTCACATTCCTCACAAGCCTTGGCCATATTGCGCGCATTGTCCCTCAGCACAACGTGCACCCGCTCCTTAGTTATCTTCCACTGTCCAAACATGGTTTCAAAAGCCCCGCGGATGGCTGTCGCAGTATGCGAACCGGAGAACTCCTGCGCATGCAGCAGTGTCTTCTTCATATTGAAGTCCTCATCCAGCCACTGGGCCATCAAACTAAGCATACTGACTGGACTAACGTCAGAAGTCCATTATGTCCGTGGTAAAACTTATATGGCTTACCCTAGTATCGATCAGACTATGGATGTGTGTGGCGACTGTATCATACAGAGCAGGCAGGCACACGTCTGCAAAATAGCGTCGGCTTGGGAGTGTATACTGGGGCTCTAAATGTGAAATTAGCTGGCGAAATCCTTTATCTTCTACTACAGAGAAAGGCTGGTCGTCGAGGGCCATAAACTCCATTATTTTTTTAATGATTGCTTGAGCCTTTGAGCTGTCTCGAGTAAACTTCCTGCAGTTTTCAAATGCGTGTTCAATAGGCACAGCAGCTTTTTTTTTCGCGGCTAGGCTATCTTCTGCTACTAGTGCTTGATATTCCTTCCATGCAGCGTGCTTGCAATGGTGAATCTTAAGGTGACTTATGAGATTCGTTGTGTTGTAACTCGTAGACCTTTGCCCTCCTCTCCGAACTTTTGTCGAACATGTATTGCAAATTGCAAACGCACTATCTGCCTCAGAAACTTTGAAGAATGTCCACACCGGGGAAGACATGTTTCGCTCTCGTCTCTACACTGCGTGGCTGTAAGCAGGCGCAGCATCATGAGCGCTACAACCGGAACCAGAAATATTTCCGGCTTCATATTATCGGCTCTATATCGGCTAAAATTTAATAAAACCGATAAATATTTAATAACATTAATTTCCCATTATCGGGCCGATAAATATCGGTGCCGATAATATCGTGCATCCCTATTAAAAACCCACCTCTTCCTAAATGATATTCCCTTAGTCTACTCCCTATTTGTTGTGAATTGTATGCCTGAGATTTACGTTTAAGTCGTCTGTGTCTGATTGCTTTTGTCTTTGTCTTTATCTGTTCCTTTACCCGGGCTGCGCCCCGGGCCGATGTAAAAGTTGGATGGGGGGCGCATTATAAATAAAATTAACATAACTTAACATAACATATAATATATATAGCTAATATCTATATATATATATATATATATATATATATTATAATATATATATAATACTATATACTATATACTCTGTATATCTACTGCAAGTATATCTAGATTTAGTCTAGAACCTAGAATGAATGAATGCAGATAAATAGAATAAAAACCTGGCACTAAAACTAGAAATCAGACAGAAACTCTTTTTTTTTTCTACAATGAATCCAAGATATGGCATGTATACGTTATTCATCTGTGTAAATTTAGGTTGCATAAAAAGAGCTGATGCATAATAAACTTTATGATAATTGTTGGAGTGCCTCTTGCTAAGATGTTTCTAAGACGATAAATAATATCACAGCACTGGTTTATAAAGTGTAAGTTATTTATAGTACAAGACTTGCTGAATGATTGGTTCGCACGCAATGCGCACATACATCAATCATTCAAACTTTATTTATACAGCATATGGATGTTCCGTGCCTAATGCCTAGACCTTTGATGCGCACACTTGTTACTTGCCGCTTTCATAATATAACCACCTAAAACAAAGCGACCCTGACACATCCCACAACAACGCCCATACCTACAGAGAGACTCTAGGGAGATGCCACCTCAGCCAGCTGGTTCTGGGACTCTGTTCACAAACACAAACAGAGCCACCAGACAGAAACCTCATGAGAAAGAATCAAAACTAATGAAATCCATGACTATGTCCAGACTCAGCGAGCACAGCCTCGCCATGGAGAAGGGCCAGCAGCAGGCAAACCCGGTTCCCAAGGGAACAGAGACTGTGCACCCACTGCACACACAATGAGGTGCAAACAGAGCTGCACTTTTTAACTAACTGCCAACTGTACAAAAACATCAGAGAAGGTATGAAAGGAAAGGGAACAACGGTTTAATTATTCATCCTCAGAGAGAAAGATGCCCCAAGGCTCACCAATGGGGCATTACAAGGTTATTCAAGTCTGTGGGCAAAACCAGAATCTACTGTCATCACTTGGTGGAGGAGGCCAAGATCTTGGCTACCAGGCTTTGGAATACTCTGCCCTTGGATCTTAGATCAGCTGGCTTGGTCAAGGTTTTTAAAAAACAGCTAAAGACTGTCTTGTATAGACAGGCTTTTGGATAGCCCCAAGGGCCTGTCTTTCTGTGTCCTGTTGATGTTATTGTACACCTGTTGTCTGTTACTTGTTTTTATTTTCACTTGTTTGCCTGTTTTAACCTGCGGTGTCTTTCGCTCTTGTATTATGTTTTATTGTTTCTTCCTTGTTATGTAAAGCACTTTGTGACCCTTGGTCTGGGAAAGGTGCTGTATAAATACATTTTACTTACTTAGTTATTTCTCACATTGGAGAATATCAGGACCTGACTTAGAAAATTATGTGACAATTATGAAGACTGTTGTAAATGATCATTTGGTTTAAGTTTTGTCTTGTCTAAAATAAATGCTATTGTTTGGTACATATATGATATATTTTGTTGTCACATCCACATAAAAAAACATGATCCCAGTGACTTCTGATTGATTCAGGTGACATTACAAACGTGTGATTTGAAAATGTTCCAAAAAGATGGTTTCCAAGTCTCCATAGACAGCTCATTCCAAAACGTTTGTTGTTGTTGTTGTTGTTGTTGTTGTTGTTGTTGTTGTTGTAGTACTGACCTCATCCCTCATTTCATCTCCTCCGTCCTCTTCTTTCACCATCAGACCCTTCTGCATTACATCTTCTCCTCCATTTTCTTCTTTCACCATCGCACCATTCTCCTCTACATCTTCTTCCTCCAGCTTCAGTGCCACCATCTCTGGACCCCACTGTGTGATTTTCAGGTCTGGAGGACCACAGCCAGATCCGGGGGACTCTGTGGACTCTGGTTCATACATGGTTGCTGCTCTGAGGAGGACCTGCAGCTAGAAACAAAAGAAGCACAAACAGGGAAAACTATAAATTACAGCCTAACATCTGATGGGACAAGTTCTGCAAAGGGGCAATACCACAGTATCAGAATGATAATTGGGACTCGATTTTCCAATTGGGAAACCACTTTCATCAAGATATACAGTACAGGCCAAAGGTTTGGACACACCTTCTCATTCAATGCGTTTCCTTTATTTTCATGACTATTTGGTACATTGTAGATTCTCACTGAAGGCATCAAAACTATGAATGAACACAGGAATTATGTATTTAACAATAAAGTGTGAAATAACTCTAAATATGTCTTATATTTTAGATTCCTCAAAGTAGCCACCCTTTGCTTTTTTGTTGTTAATAAAATATATAATAATAATATTAAATATAATATGTGTTAATAATAATATGTTATTATATATATATATATATATTTAATATTATTATAATATATTTAATTAACAACAAAAAAGCAAAGGGTGGCTACTTTGAGGAATCTAAAATATAAGACATATTTAGAGTTATTTCACACTTTTTTGTTAAGTACATCATTCCACATGTGTTCATTCATAGTTTTGATGCCTTCAGTGAGAATCTACAATGTAAATAGTCATGAAAATAAAGGAAACACATTGTATGAGAAGGTGTGTCCAAAGTTTTGGCCTGTACTGTATGTTGTGCCCTAAGCTTGACACAATTAATATCCAAGTCCACACGCCATCATTTGGAAAACCCTAGGAAATCTACCCTGCTTGACATTCTATTGACTAATAGTCCCTACAGTATAGACATATATTTTTTTTTATAAAAGTCATCACTGTTCCATTGTGTGTCAGAGATGCTTATTTGCCTGTCAGTCTGTCAGTCACATGTATATTATACGGTAACCTATGTTCAGTGCTGTATGTATGCGCGTTCCGCATGTTCTGCTGCAGCTGTAGGATATCTTGGTATTTGATCACCTTCTATATAAAATCACCTGCTCGGCTTGAATGGCTTAACCGCAATTTAAAAAAAAAAAATGTTGCCATCCTCTAGTTTTTGGTGAAATTACGTCTTTGTTTTGAGAGCCAGTTCGCGAAAACTGACCACCCCGCCACTAATGTGAAAAAATCCTGGAGGAAACACTCCACTAGTTGTTACGAAAACCACCACTGTAGCTTGCTATGAACAACTAACTACATTTGACTGATTGTATTTGATTGTAATGAATAACTATGTAATAATGATCTTGTATCACTAACGCAGCTCCACCTATGAGCGGCTGCAGCTCTGTACTGACCATTGTACAACAGTTAGTTCTGACCAAGTAATTTGATTGGACAAGAGGCATTCCATGAGTGCTGATATACAGTATAACAGCACTGGGACTTTTAACTATGTATCACTCCGCCGCACAGATGTTCTACTAAATGACCGTTAATTAGACTACATGTTTGTGTTCAGGTTACTAGGCAACCGTCCATTTGAAGTTCAGTTGCGGAACTATTTTTTGTTTATTTTCTGTTGTATAAAAGCAATATCACACTCGAGGTCGTGTGTTATACTGAATATCACAGTATATCACAGAGGCCTGCGGCCTCGTACCTACGACCGAATCACAGCCGTGCTGATATTCAGTATAACACACTCCCTCTCCTGTGATATTCAGTATAACACACTCCCTCTCCTGTGATATTCAGTATAACACACTCCCTCTCCTGTGATATTCAGTATAACAGCACTCCCTCTCCTGTGATATTCAGTATAACACACTCCCTCTCCTGTGATATTCAGTATAACAGCCTCCCTCTGTATGATATTCAGTATAACAGCCTCCCTCTGTGATATTCAGTATAACACACTCCCTCTGTGTGATATTCAGTATAACACACTCCCTCTCCTGTGATATTCAGTATAACAGCCTCCCTCTCCTGTGATATTCAGTATAACACACTCCCTCTCCTGTGATATTCAGTATAACACACTCCCTCTGTGTGATATTCAGTATAACAGCCTCCCTCTGTGTGATATTCAGTATAACAGCCTCCCTCTGTGTGATATCCAGTATAACAGCCTCCCTCTGTGTGATATCCAGTATAACAGCCTCCCTCTGTGTGATATTCAGTATAACAGCCTCCCTCTGTGTGATATTCAGTATAACACACTCCCTCTCCTGTGATATTCAGTATAACAGCCTCCCTCTCCTGTGATATTCAGTATAATACACTCCCTCTGTGTGATATTCAGTATAACAGCCTCCCTCTGTGTGATATTCAGTATAACAGCCTCCCTCTGTGTGATATTCAGTATAACAGCCTCCCTCTGTGTGATATCCAGTATAACAGCCTCCCTCTGTGTGATATTCAGTATAACAGCCTCCCTCTGTGTGATATTCAGTATAACACACTCCCTCTCCTGTGATATTCAGTATAACAGCCTCCCTCTGTGTGATATCCAGTATAACAGCACTCCCTCTGTGTGATATTCAGTATAACACACTCCCTCTCCTGTGATATTCAGTATAACAGCCTCCCTCTGTGTGATATTCAGTATAATAGCCTCCCTCTGTGTGATATTCAGTATAACACACTCCCTCTCCTGTGATATTCAGTATAACAGCCTCCCTCTGTGTGATATTCAGTATAACAGCCTCCCTCTGTGTGATATTCAGTATAACAGCCTCCCTCTGTGTGATATTCAGTATAACAGCCTCCCTCTCCTGTGATATTCAGTATAACACACTCCCTCTCCTGTGATATTCAGTATAACAGCCTCCCTCTGTGTGATATTCAGTATAACAGCCTCCCTCTGTGTGATATTCAGTATAACAGCCTCCCTCTCCTGTGATATCCAGTATAACAGCCTCCCTCTGTGTGATATTCAGTATAACAGCCTCCCTCTGTGTGATATTCAGTATAACAGCCTCCCTCTATGTGACATTCAGTATAACACACTCCCTCTCCTGTGATATCCGTATAACAGCACTCCCTCTCCTGTGATATTCAGTATAACAGCACTCCCTCTGTGTGATATTCAGTATAACAGCTTCCCTCTGTGTGATATTCAGTATAACAGCCTCCCTCTGTGTGATATTCAGTATAACACACTCCCTCTCCTGTGATATTCAGTATAACAGCCTCCCTCCAGTGTGATATTCAGTATAACACACTCCCTCTCGTGTGATATTCAGTATAACAGCCTCCCTCTCCTGTGATATTCAGTATAACAGCCTCCCTCTCCTGTGATATTCAGTATAAGATATCAAAAGCAAGATGGCTGCGCGCATAGTCGCTGCGGCTGGAGTGGCTTCAAAACTGGTGTTCTTTAGTGTTTTTAAGTGCATTTGTATGTACATTTTTATTTTAGTACTTATAGGGAACGGTTGTGTAAATAGTACCTACAGCAGGCACGACTTACTAGAAGTTGGTACGCAAATCGAGAAGACAGTAACAGCGGAGTTCCTGAAGCAACAAAGGATTTATCACGAGATCGCCCGCTTACCGGGAGAACCTTGGTACTCAGTCCCTACCCTGAGGCGCAAACGTCGGCGTAAGGACCGCAAGCAACGACGGGGCTGCAGGGCAGGCCTGTTAGCTAGGCTAAAGAGGAGCCCAGACAAACCTGCTTTGCCGAGTATTTTCCTATCCAACGTCAGGTCCCTGACGAATAAGATGGATGAATTGAGACTACAGGTTGCCAAAAATAACATCGTGGGAGATAGCTGTGTGATTATTCTCACTGAAACCTGGCTAAATGAAACTATCTTGGACTCCGCGATTAGCTTGGAAGGACGGACCCTACACCGCGCAGACCGCACGCTGCTCAGCGGTAAGACCCGCGGAGGCGGCCTCATTATATCTACGAAGGATAGCTGGTGCTTAAACACGAAAACTGTAAGTAGCCACTGTTCCCCAAACCTGGAATACTTGACTGTTAAATGCCGACCCACTTACCTACCGAGGGAATTCAATGCAGTGTATATTACAAGCGTTTATATTGCACCGAATGCAGACGGTAGCTTAGCATTGGCGCGGCTATGACGTCATCAGTGGTCAACAAAGCACAGATCCACAGGCAATTCACATTATAGCAGGAGACTTCAATCATGTCGACCTGAAGGCAGTACTACCCAAGTTCTATCAGCATGTTAAATGTGCAACAAGAGGAGAAAAAACACTGGACAAGGTATACACCAACACCAAACGTGCTTACAAGGCTAGACCGCTAGCTCATCTAGGCATGTCTGACCATGTGTCAATCCTCCTGATCCCAGCATACACTACCATGGGGAAAAGTGCTCCCATCACCACTAAGACTGTCAGAACCTGGCCAGAAGGGTCCGCTCCACTGCAGATCTGCCTAAATGACACCCCATGGCAGGAATATGAGCATGAGGACCTGGAACAGTTCACGTCGTCGGTTCTGAACCACATATGGCGCTTTTCCACTACGATGCAGACCTGGTGCCGACCTGGTGCTGACCTAGGTCTGCCCGCTTCGGTTCCCTTTTCCATTCGTCGGTCCGGGTCGCTTCAGTCCTAGGTCCCAGGTACCACATCCGAGCAGGGTCCCAGGGTCCCAGGTCCCAGGTCCCACACCGTTGATTGGTCAATGGACAATCGTCATCCCATGTCCCATCCCATATTATTTCTTCACAACCGCCATCTTGAAAATACCACATTCACTAGGAAAATGTCACTACATTTTCTGTAATAGCTTATTAATAAAGATTCGGAAAATTATGCTGACCATCGTATTATCTTAGTTTAATGTCATTTCAATGAATCATATAACTTTTATTTACAACAAGCACAACACAAAAATCGCTATTATGCACCGTGTTTGTCCGTGAATAACACCGGCTGTGGAGGTGGTAAAAAAAACACAATACTCCTTTGCTAACTTCACCATCTGTCTACGGTCATTTTGAGCCCTTAACCACCGCGCTGACACCCCGAGAAGTTATGCTTTTAACCGTAAACTCGATGAACCGGGAGTTCGCCAGCAGCCGTCCAGCCATTTTCACCATTCACTCATGAGTCAAATGCCGGTTTTAACAGGGAATTCGCTCCGCGCTGTGTCCACGGTGATAGGAGTGGATGATCGACTCCATTCAAAAACTTTTGAATTCCCTGGCTTCTCCTCTTTCCGGACACGTTTGAATTGTTATCCTAACCCCCGGTAAACCGAAGTTATTAACCCGCAAACGGCACCGTGTTTGTCTGTGAATAACACCGGCTGTGTCATGAGTCAAATTCCGGTAGATTCGCATCTTGTCTGCGTTTCCCGATGATGATACTACAGTTCATAAAGCAGACAAGTGAAGGCAGTGGTTTTAAGGGTTCAAAAAACATGACTTTATTATGTGTACATAGCTTCCTCTCTCTCTTTCTCTTTCTCTCCCCAAAAATCACTGCTGTGTACACCCGGAAGCTTTTTGCCAGGCTGCGTGTGACGCGTAACTCCGCCTACTATCGACGACTCCTCCTACTAGTCCGGTTCGGTTTGTGTAATGGAAACAGAACAGATCAAAAGTGACCCGACCTGACCCGACCCGACCCGACCTGACCCGACCCGGGCCGGTCAATGGAAAAGCGGCTATAGTGAACTGCACCAACTCAGTCACCGTGGACAAACGGGTCCGGGTCTACCCCAACACGAAGCCATGGATGACTGGGAAGGTCCAAAAACTGATCAACGAGAGGGACAACGCCTTCTTCGCAGGGAAGAGCACACCGCTGTACAGCACCACCAGGGCTAACCTAAAGCGCGGCATCAAAGAGGCCAAGGCAGACCACAGAGAGACGATTGAGGAATGCTTCCTGAGCAACGACTCCAGGCGGATGTGGCAGGGGGTTCAGCACATGACAAACTTCAGAGCCAACAGGCTCACAGCCGCAGAGGACGACCCCCTGCTGGCGGAAAAGCTGAACTCCTTCTACGCCCGGTTCGACGAGGGGCGAACGGAGGTAACCACAACACAAACACCCCTCTCTCCAGCTCTCAGCAGCCTCACCCTCACAGAGCATGAAGTGAGACGCGTGCTGAAGGCGGTGGACCCCAGGAAAGCCTCGGGGCCGGATGGCGTCCTGGGACGGGTGCTGAGGGACTGCGCCGACCAGCTGGCCGGGGTTTTCACCAACATCTTCAACCAGTCCCTGTCCCAGGCCACCATCCCACCCTGCCTGAAAACCTCAACTATCATCCCAGTCCCGAAGAAAAGCCCGGTGAGCTGCCTAAACGACTACCGCCCGGTGGCACTCACACCAATCATCATGAAGTGCTTCGAGAAACTAGTCCGGGCCCACATACTCACACGCCTCCCGCCCAACCTGGATCCATACCAGTTCGCCTACAGAGCCCACAGGTCCACAGAGGACGCCATTGCGACGACTCTCCACGCCACTCTATCCCACCTGGAGAGGGGAAACAGCTACGCGAGACTGCTCTTTGTGGACTTCAGCTCTGCCTTCAACACCATCCTTCCAGACAGGCTAGTGACCAAACTACTAGACCTGGGACTATCACACTCTATATGTGCATGGATCAAGGACTTCCTGACCGACCGCCCCCAGAGGGTGCGGGTGGGCTCCCACACCTCCACAGCCCTCAGACTCAGCACTGGGTCCCCCCAGGGCTGCGTGCTAAGCCCCATCCTCTACAACCTCTACACCTACGACTTCACCCCCGTCCACCCCAGCAACTCCATCGTAAAGTTTGCAGACGACACCACCGTGGTGGGCTGCATCTCGGGGGGGGACGAGGCGGCGTACAGGGATGAGGTAGAGCAACTGAGCAAGCTGTGCAAGGTTAACAACCTGCTGCTGAACAAGTCAAAGACCCAGGAAATCATCGTGGACTTCAGGAGCAAAAAGTCTGAGGTCCAGCCCCTGCTCATCGACGGAGAGAGCGTGGAGAGAGTCTCAGCCCTCCGATTCCTGGGGGTGCACATACAGGATGACCTGTCCTGGAAGAACAACACAGCAGCCACCATCAAGAAGGCACAACAGCGGCACCTGGCTTCATTCATTAAACATAACAACTCAAAATGTAAGACACTTGTTGCAAATTATTGTGGTGTGTGTGTGTGTGTGTGTGTGTGTGTGTGTGTGTGTGGTATAGTTCCATAAATACATAAAAAAAACATCACACCTTGAACATTGTTTTCAGTGAGTATTGTTGTGTGTAATGGATCTTCTGTAGTGTTTGCATTGAGTTGTGATACAGTACAGTAGTGTACATGTTACGGTACATGTGGGAATACAGTAGGATACATGTGGGAAAACTAGGGTTAGGGTTAGGTGCTAGGGTGCTAGGGTTAAGGTTAGGTTTAGTGTTTTTGGAGCCTGATTCTCTGAAATGTTTCAGACCTTTTTAGTCTGACCCACCTCAGAAAAGGAGGGATTGCATTGGCCATCCTCTGTTATTACTCTGGTGTGTTTTGGGTAATCCAACGAATTATAACTGACTAGAGGGGGGGGGGGGGGTGTTTTGTTAGGTTTTGGGGGGGGAAAAATGCTAGGGTTAAGGTTAGGTTTAGGATTAGGGGTAGGGTTAGGGTTATGGTTAGGGTTAAGGTTAGGGTTGGGGTTAGACATGCCAGCATGTACCAAGTCACCCTAGCACCTAACCCTAACCCTAGTTTTCCCACATGTACCGTATTCCCACATGTACCGTAACATACAGTACATACTGTATTTTCTGTAGATTTACATACTGTTCATATGAAACACACAAATCTATGAATGCCCAATACTCTACAGTGATATATTCTGAGAACAGATACTGTAAGGTTTCTAAAAATGTGCTTTGGCAGTTGTGAAAAAAAACATGAACATTGTGTTTTCAGTTGTTTTGTTGTAGACTGTAATGATGCATATAGTGTTTACATTTTTGCAGGCTTTGAGCAGCTGTTTTGGTGTGAAAGTTTGAGTTTTGAAGAGAGAAGGTGTGGTTTTGTTTATGTAGCTTTAGAAAAGTGTGTTGTGTTTAGAGTTTTGGGAAAATGGAGGTAAGTTTTGTGAAATGTGTTTTAGCAATTGAGAAAAACTGTAATAATATTTATTATTTTGATGTCATTAATCATAATTTGCTATTAAGAAAACTCAAGTGTTGTGTTTTTTCTCTATCTGCCTTAGCATGAATAGAAAGCTACCTGACTAATAGAACACAGAAGGTTCTCTTTAACGGAAGCCTCTCAAATGCAGACATATACAGTGTGGGGTTCCACAGGGCTCTTCACTTGGACCTTGATTTGTACAAATGATTTCCCACTTGCTTGTAAAAAAGCCTGTGTGTCTGTATGCAGATGATTCAACACTCTACATGTCTGCACCAACAGTTAAGGAAATCACCTCAGCCCTCAACACAGAGCTGCAGATAGTATTTAACTGGAACACTGAAAAACACTAAACATATATTCAACATATCTTTCAAGCGTTTATTTCAACTCGGGGACCACTGAGGGAGACCCTATAACAATAACAATAATAAACACACATTTCAACAAGGATCAAACAAAGCAGGTACAAATAGATACACAATGGTCCCTATTGCTTAAAAGTGCTTTGGAGCAGTGTGGGGAGCGTAGAGCGTTCTGGCCTGCAGAGGGAGCCAGACTGTTGGTGGAGAGGGAAGACGGTCTGATTACGGACAGGTGCTAAAACTGGGCGTGGTCGAGGAGTCGCACAGCGACTGGTGCAGCCCCATCGTGCTGGTGGCAAAGCGCGATGGGTCTGTACGTTTCTGTGTGGACTATAGATGGGTGAATTCTGTGTGAAAGTTCGATGCCTACCCTATGCCCCGGATCGACGAGCTCCTGGACCGGCTTGGCACGGCTAAGTATTACACCACATTGGATTGCACGAAGGGATACTGGCAGATACCATTATCGCCGGTATCCCGGGAAAAAACTGTATTCTCTCGTCTGGGGCCCCGGCCACGTTTTCAGCTGCTGATGGACCGTTCTGCGGCCGCACTCTGCGTATGCTGCGGCGTACTTAGATGACATTGTCATCTATGCAGACACCTGGCCGCAGCATATACAGAGAGTGGCCACAGTGCTACAGTCGCTGAGGCAGGCGGAGTGCGTGATCGGGCGTGGGAGATCCAGTATCTGGGGTTCATCCTGGGGGGCGGGGAGGTGCGGCCGCAGGTGGATAAAACCGCCGCCCCGCGGCCCAGGACCCGGAAGGACGTGAGGCGGTTCCTGGGACTGGTCAGCTACTACCGGCAGTTTGTGCCAGGTTTTTCGGAGGTGGCCAGCCCCCTTACCGACCTCACCTCAAGGGGGCCCCAGATCCGGTCCAATGGACTGAACTGTGCCAAGTCGCGTTCGATGGGATTAAGAACGCCCACTGTGGAGAGACAGTCTTAATGTCAGACCTAATTTTAATATTCCTTTTTCTCTGCAGACAGACACGTCGGATAGAGGGCTGGGGACGGTGCTGACCCAGCAGGTGGAGGGGGGCGACCGCCCGGTGCTGCACCTGAGCCGTAAGTTGTCGGTGCGGGAGGGCAGGTACAGCAAGGTGGAGAAGGAGTGTCTGGCCATTCGGTGGGTGGTCGGCGCCCTCCGGTACTACCTGCTGGGGCGCTCGTTCACCCTCTACTCCGACCATGCCCCCCTACAGTGGCTCCACCGCATGAAGGATACCAACGCGAGGATCACTCAGTGGTACCTCGCGTTGCAACCCTTCAACTTCCAGGTGGTCCATAGACCGGGGGCGCAGATGGTCGTGGCTGACTTCCTCTCCCGTGCAGGGGGGGGGGGGAGTAGGCTATCGGCCGGTTGTGCCCCGGCCTCGATCTGGCGGTGGGGGTGTGTGGGGAGCATGGCGCGTTCTGGCCTGCAGAGGGAGCCAGACTGTTGGTGGAGAGGGATGACGGTCTGATTACGGACAGGTGTCAGTGATCAGACTCGTTATCCTACTGGTCTATTTAACCTGTGTGTGTTTGTTCCCCCGGGAGAGTGAAGGAGGCGGTGAAAACCTGCCGAGGTGTTGGAGAGAGACAGAGAGACGAGAGAGAGAGAGAAAGCGACAGAACAATGGCAGAGCCGGCTGAGTCCCGAAAGGGGAGTCAGCGCCGTTTGAAGTCGCCGCAGCGGATCCCGAGAGGGGAAGCCGGTGGGTGTGACGGCAGTGCGCTGCACTTATTCTTTATTATTTTGAAAGTCTCGCTCAGCACGTCAGTGACGTTGCTGAGCCGCTATAAGCCAATAAAAACGTATTTGCAGCCGTTCCTCTGTGTCGACCTCCCTCTGTGCCTAGAGACTCTTACAAGCAGCTTCCAGGATTTAAGTTTATGATCACTCCAGATACTAAGATACTTGTACTCTGAGACTCTCTCAATGCCAGAGTATTGGTTTTTTAATTGTAGTTATACATAGACTATCAGGATCAATATTTTTAATAATTAATAATAATATTTCATATTTATATAGCGCTTTTCCGGGGATCAAAGACACTGAAGCATTCGTAAATAATATAAATTTAGTTCTACTTGCGTTTAGAACCAGTTTAAGATTGAAGAGTGCTTCTTGAAGAGCATTGCATGCAAACTGCAGTCTTTCAGTGGTCAGTTGTACAGAATCTGTTACACAGTAGACAATCGTATCGTCAGCATAAAAATGGGCTTGGCATTTTTCACACCTTTCAATAATATTGAGTAAAACATCTGGAAAAAAAATCTTTCACACATTGACACCTCTCACATAGATAGTGTTGAAATAATTTGCAAGCCTTATTAACCATACCAATATTAAAAAGTGTTTGTAGGAGTAAGTAATGGTTTTTGTGATGATGTCTTGTATATATTTTGTGTGGAACACAACATCTAAGTTTATTTTTGATATGTCTTGTGAGACTTATTAATCAAAACAAGTCTGTATTTTCCTTTAGCGACATTGATGGAATACCCCCCCCTGGAAGAGTAGCTGTTGCTTTGCATCAGCTAATGGAGATCCTAATGAATCAAATCAAATCCACATACCATAATAAACTCATTAAAATCCACATACCATAATGTAATTCATCGAAAATATCTGATTTTGTCACAAAACAGATAGACAAGCATTTGTTGGGTCGGTGAGTAGCTGTTCTTAATTAAATGCTCTTGCATTCACCTTTGCATCCACATCTGGAGATATGTACGGTACAGAGACTTTTTTTCTATTCACCACTATTATGTGTAATGTTTGTCTCTGTGGCGGCATTTCCTTATCAGAGCAGTTTCTATGTGTATGGCCTGGATGCTACCTTTTTGCTTGCAGGTTTGAGGTGAACTGCAGCAAAGGTGGCCACAATAGTTGTGTGTTTCCATAAATGTTGATAAGCAATGAATTTCAGAGCTGCTCACAGATTTGAGAAATGGAAATTTCTCAAATCTCTCTGTGATCTCAGTGGATCACAGAGAGGTGATCCACTGAGACCATAGAGTACATAGAGTTGACCGTTTCTGACACAGCTTACACTTTTAAAACTACTAAACATTTCAAGGAAATATAATGCAAATCTCAGTGTTTCATATTTGGGTAATGCTAATTTGATGGAAATGACACATTTCACTTAAATGGGCCTTTAACTAGAAATGGAAAATTATTGTATAACATGAATCTACTGAAAACCAGAAGGACAGTCTGAGGGAGACTGAGACTCTCTAGTTCTCATAAACGCAGTGTTCCCTCGTGCCCAGTGTGGTGTTCTGCGTCTGCTGGGTCCGTGTGCTGAAACCATAGTTCTCGTACACCTGGTTGTTGTATGTGATGGAATCACCTCTGGAGACTCTCTTATAACCTGCAGAGTAAATGTCAGTCTGTTAATCAACTTGAATTTCTGGTTGACTCAAATGTTCTCCAATTGAAAAAACATTGCAAAACAAAAAGCATAGCACTTAAGGATTCTATTCTATTATTAAGCCATAACACCAGAGAAAAAGTCCTCCTTCCTTCTTCTAGCATTGTGACTGCCAATAGCCCCTGAACCTAACATATGATGATTCTTATGATGACTGATGTATAGATGATTCACTTACTTTAGACAAACATACTTGTTGTAGGTTGCTTTGGATAAAAGTGAAACATTACTTGTTGGTTGTCCCCTGTGCCAGATTAAAAACCAAAGGTGATCGAGCATTCCAAACCGTGGCTCCCAAACTTTGGAATGTTTGGATCTTAGATCAGCGGTCTCGGTCGAAGCATTTAAAAAACAGCTCAAGACTGTCCAGGCTAACCCCAAAAGCCTGCCTGTCTTTCTGTGTCTTGTTATTATTTGTTGTACACTTGTTATTTGTTTCTTTTTTTTATTTTCACTTGTTTACCTATTTCTTTTAAACTGCTATTACTTTTGCTCTTTAATTACGGTATGTTTTTTATAGCCTATGTAAAGCACTTTGTGACTGTGCCGATAAATAGTACAGTTCCCAAAAAGACAAACATTGTCAAGGGAACATGATCAAATAAGTCTACTGTGGCTTATGAATATCATAACAGGTGATTTCACTGTGACATTATCGTTGCTAACTCATAGCTTTGAACGCTTCCTGGCCAATTACAATGCTTGATTTCATCAACCCGTTGTATAATGTTAGTACAACTAAGTTGTAAGTCTCTTGTTTTACAGAGGACTAGATTGATAGTGGCCATTTCCACAGTAACAGAATGACCCTGGAACCTGATCTTATGTCTGCAGAAGAGTGGGGTGTTAGCCATATGATACCTTGAGTTTTAACAGAATGACCAAATGGGTACCCTAAAGAAATGCATCATTTCTGGATTTTAATGTCGTTCTGTACATGATGATGTGGCTACAATAGAAGAGAATAAACATTCTCATTAAGGTAATAATATATTATTTTATCAACGTATATATAACATTTAAAAGGGAAATTCAATGAACAACAATGAGGTCTGAGATGAGGATGTTGATGCAGGGGTAGTAAACGGCTACTGTCAGCTTTCCCTGTGTCCTTCTATGTAGAACCTACAATCATTCTACTGTCAGCTTTCCCTGTGTCCTTCTATGTAGAACCTACAATCATTCTACTGTCAGCTTTCCCTGTGTCCTTCTATGTAGAACCTACAATCATTCTACTGTCAGCTTTCCCTGTGTCCTTCTATGTAGAACCTACAATCATTCTACTGTCAGCTTTCCCTGTGTCCTTCTATGTAGAACCTACAATCATTCAGCTTTCCCTGTGTCCTTCTATGTAGAACCTACAATCATTCAGCTTTCCCTGTGTCCTTCTATGTAGAACCTACACTCATTCTACTGTCAGCTTTCCCTGTGTCCTTCTATGTAGAACCTACAATCATTCAGCTTTCCCTGTGTCCTTCTATGTAGAACCTACACTCATTCTACTGTCAGCTTTCCCTGTGTCCTTCTATGTAGAACCTACAATCATTCTGAATCCTAAAGGGTTATAGAGGGTTATCCCACAGGGACACCCCAAGAAAACGTTTAAGTTCTACAATAATGTGAATGTAGCCAATCTGGTTTTGGTCATTCTGTTACCAATTTAATTTGGTCATTCTGTCACTGATTTGGTAACATAATGACCAGTTTTAATCACCTAAATGAATATAGGTAAAAGTCTACTATTCCTATAATTCTTACTTTTGTTAACTGTCATTATCCTCACTTGCTCTTTCTGTAGGTGTTTGATAACCAGAGACTGAAGAGTTATTCTTAATCTTACAAGCTAAACCATTTCTGAAAAATGAAAAAAGTGTTGACATTAGTTGACCGGCGTTAATAATTGATCATTAATGAAGTTTGATGTTTGTCTAAACATCTTTAAAGATTTGTTTATGTTTTTCTGTTTATGTTTGACCAGAAGTCAAGCCTTTGCTTATCCCTATTTTTATGATGGAAGACAGACTGTTTGCTTTAATTTGACACCCAATTTAACATGCCCTGAAGATTTGGATGCATGCCATAGTGTTGATTGATAATGTTGACATGTAGTCAGTACATGTAGTAGTTACCTAGAGTAAATGTTTAGAGGAACATGGTCTCTATGGTTGTTGCATGCAGACCACGGTCTTTAAGTGTAAAACCTGATCTGAGAATGACTACAGTCTCTGTATGTCTGTCATATAGAGCTGTCAGTATATCATGCTTTATTTTCATTTTAATTTTCAAGTGAATGGCATCAATGGCTCCTCAAATTAGAGTTTTCATGTAAAGGAAAATAAAGGTTCTTAAATGGTAGCTGTGGCAGCTTGTGGTTATGTGCCATAAATAGGTTTCAGCAAGGACATGAACATCAGATAGTAGGCCGGTGTAAAGAGCAATGTTGGCAGGATGGTAGTCATTTCCTTTTTAAAGTAAAAAAAAAAAGAATCTCCCACTCTCTGTCTCTGCCTGCAAGTGAACAATTTAGAACACTTTAGTGTTTAAGTGCTTTACATTTTTTGGTCAAATACCTTCCTCGGGCATGAGGTGACAGAAATATTTCGCTCATAAATTGTTCATTTGCAAGCAAAGACAGTGTGTGGGAGTCTCTTTCTTCTACTGTATGAAGTCTGACTTCTCCTACACACTTTAGGTGTGCAAATGCATGAGACAACTTCTGTTTTCTTAATTCCGGAAGTTAAAGTGAATCCAAGCAACAAAGCTAATTTCCCAGTAATTTCCCAGTTGAATCCACATTACCAGTAATAACCCTAACCCTAACCCTATACTGTTCAACTAGTCTGGTGTATACTGTTCAACTAGTCTGGTGTATACTGTTCAACTAGTCTGGTGTAAGCTGTTCAACTAGTCTGGTGTATACTGTTCAACTAGTCTGGTGTAAGCTGTTCAACTAGTCTGGTGGAAGCTGTTCAACTGTTCAAGACCAGAAGATGCACCAGTTCACTCACAACGAGTCAATAATCTGAGCTGCTTTACATTGACAGTGGTTGGCTAATACATTCAACTTCAACACTTACATTTGCAAATACCGATGATGACAGCTGCGATGACCACAATCCCAACAGACACACTCACACAGATTAAGATAAGGAGTTGTTGGTAGTTGGTGCTATGGACACCCCCTAAAACAAGATCACTGAGGTCACATGTCTGCGATTCTAAGATTATCATGGAAAAGATCTGGCTGTATAAAGGGTTGTCTGTTTTATAGTTTTACCATTATTTTCTCCCAATAAAATGTATTACATTTTTCAAAAATAAAGCTTTTCTATTGTATTGTATTTTTAGTGTCACCCACCTCTAAAGGGGGGGAATCTGATGACCTCACTGAAGCTGCTGTGATTGGCTGAGAGGCTAACACTGCAGGAGATGGTGTCTTCCTCACTCCACTGTGGGCTGCACAGGATCAGGGAGCTGTTCAGCTTGGAGATGCTGTGATCAGCAAATAAGACCTCAGGTGACCCCTGACCCTGTCGGCTCCAGGTGAAGTTGACCTGCTGGGGAGGGAGGCCCAGCAGAGTGCAGAGCAGCTGGACGCACTCAGGATCACTGCTGTCCTGCCTCTCCACCACCACACCTGGGGCCACTACAGAGGAGAAGATTCACCATTGTATACTCATACTCATAATCTCATTCCTGTTCACATCTAACTTGTAATGCTATAAATATGTGGTGCCATAAATAGACAGGGTTGGCTTAATATGTTCATTCAAAGACACTGATGATGAGGATTAAGGATTAGGAGTGTTTTTACCTTTACCTCGAAACTTCACTCCATAGAATGTCTCAATGGTTGGTGGAGGTATGAATCTTACTATTGAGCAGTTGTATAGATCAGAGTCAGCACTATTTGATTCTGTGATATACATCTTGGCAGGTTGTCTTGTTACGTTGTATTGTGGTTCACACTGTGTGACTTTACTGATGTTTTCTGTCACCTGATAACTGCAAAGAATGTCCTTCCTTCCATTTTTTCTCCATGTAAAAACAACTGTGTCACTAAAATGAAAAGGCGAGGGACAGGGTAGCTCAACATAAGCTCCTTTAATGGCCTTGATGATCTCCACAGCACCTGAATAGCAAAATAGGAATTTTAGCCAAAACGTATGCAAAAGAATAAGCTTAAAGATATAAGCCTGGCTTGACTTGCATGTCCACTATTCTGATGTTAACTTAAAATGTGTTTCCACTTCACACCACATCATATGTGACCATCTTAAATGCAGCCCATAGTAAAACTAGCAACAGTACATTAGGAAGGGGTTAAACATGTATGTTTCAGATTAAAGGGGCAGTCTAGGATTGGTACATCCATTTTGGGATGTTCATTAAATTAATTATGAACAGTATAGCTATTGATTCAGAATATAACTTATGAGCTTTGTTCAACTGTCGTACCCCATCAAAACCCAAAATATAAGCTTGTTTCATTGTTAAGCTTCAAACTTCATTGTTAAAACTATCATTTTGATGACTTGATTTTGACAGGGTTGACAGCCATATACAGTGTGACTCATAGAGATAACTAAACCACTGAATAGAACCAGAATAATCACTCAATAACAATGACTGCATTGTTAACACTTAACCAAATGTACTGCTTCATCACTGAAGTAACACTGTAGATACAACAATAAACTGACCAGAATCCAAACAATAAACCAAAGTGACTCACCTGCAAGTGTGGTAGAGAGTGTAAGGATGGTCAGAAGAGGACCCAGGCCCTGTTCTGACAGCATGCTGAATACACACTCTAACCAAGAGCCCAGAGCTAACCTGTATGTCTCTCACCCACTTACATTTGCTAAGTAAGCATGCATGCATACACACACACTCTGTCTCAAGGCATGGAAAAGACGCCCCTCGGATATCTAACCACCTCAGCGAGTGACAAAAACCACAACTCTCTACAGAGGATACAATGAATCCTCCCATATCCGTTATGTTGATCTCCAGTACACCTATATAGCAGGTTTCACACTCAGGTTCTTTAGCAGTGACTATATAGAAGCTGAATTATGACAAACTCTCAGAATTAAGAAAATGTTACAAAAACATGTATGTGCAGTTTCAGTTGTAACAGGAAGTGTGAATGAACAAGATCCACCAAGAGGGACCATTTGTCTCTAGAGTGGCTGAATTAGGGTGACACACTCTCCTCGACACGTCCCCAGGCTTAGAGAGACATCAAAGAAACCTACATATCAAAACATGTCAGATGTTCTGAAGAAAATAACTTTAAGGTCTGCATATCATTAGAGGCCTGAACTTTCCCATGAGTTGAAGAACACCAAAATGGTTAACTGGACAATTTAAAGGCCATTGTTCTACGTCTGCTGTGCTGTAGGTTAAGGTCCCCAGAGGTTCTACTTTACTGGGCTGTCATCAAACACTGCTCGCAGGAAGTGGAAACAAGCCATTGCACAAGACACTGTGGCAGCTCGTGACTTCAACCACAGGAATGAAAACGGCTAATGCAACCAGTAAATGACAAAAAGGTATTTTTTGGTGCCATTGTGTGAGAGAAAATTATTATATGTAATAAGACATTTTTCTACATTTAAGGTTCAAACTTCACAACAGTAAATTGAATGTCTAGAGCAGGGGTGCCCACACTTTTTTGAACCAAGATCTACTTTTCAAGTAGCCAGTCTGCCAATATCTACCAGTCTAGTTTCAACATCGCAAACGTACACGGCACGCACGCACGTACTACAAACACACACACACACACACACACACAGTTCCCAGCCTGCATAGTAAACTCACAATACACTTTCTCTCTCTCTGTCACACAGCCACACAGGAGAAGACCATCACAAACCCTCCCTCTTTGCTATTCTCACTCACACACACACACACACACACACACACACACAGACACACACACACATTCACACACACACAAACACTCACACAAACACACACACACACATTTGCCAGTCTGCATAGGGAGCCATAGCACAAACCCTCCCTCTCTCTCTCTCTCTCTCTCTCTCTCTCTCTTACACACACACACACACACACACACACACACACACACACACACACACACACACACACACACACACACGCACACCTCAATTTCTCTCACTCACACACTGACAGCCAGTCTGCAGTACCATAGCCAACTACTGATCCAACAAACAGAAAAGTAAACCAGATACAAAACAGGTAATTCCCTAGTTTGAAAGGAGGAAATAAATGCATTTCTCTACCTTAGTGGGAGACCTGGCACTGGGAGGAGGCAGCTAGTTTCTAGTAGTCAGGGCTGTAGGAGCTGGTTGCAAGGTGTCATCAGCCACTGTGGATCTGTCATCGAAAAGGCAATCTGCAGCCTCGAGAAACGCTTTTTTCACAATTTCGCCGTCTTTGAATGACTTCTTGTGTTTAACAAGAACGCGACTGACGCGATAAGAAGCTATCGTTACAGCCGTACGTTTTCGCTCTTTTGCCACATTTCCCTTCTTCGAAATAGCCATCGTAGATTTGCAGATCAGACAGACGCACTTCCAATATCACATCGTGTAAAAAAAGTCCTCCTCCCATTCTGGATGGAAGTTGTACGTTATTGGTTTCTTACTTGGTCCAGCTTCCCCACTCATTTGTATACCCTTTCTTTAGTACTAAATAGTAAATAGTAGAAATTGGAAGGCTAACTAGTTAATTAGTCTCGCCGGTATTTTGTATTTTGTAGTTGGCGCTGTTGACTGCGCATGCGTGGTGAACCGTGTGTTAAGTGAAAAGATCAGATCGCAGACTGGCTTACCTGTACGTCAATCAAGTGGCAAAAGCCATAGTGAGGATGGATGATAGGCGAACTTTTTTTTGGGGGGGGGGGTTGTTCAATGCCATGCAATCTACCCAGTGGCGTATGGGATGGGCCCGCAAGCGATGCACCGTGGGGGGGCCCCCAGCCTCTAGGGGGCCCCCTAACATTGGATACTGTGGTGGGTTGACATAATTCACCCACGGTGGGTTGGGAGTATTGTTCCGCACGGACAGTTAAGTGCGTGGTACCCGAGTTGTTTATTCAGTTACTGCTTGAGTGTGTTGTTGACAATCGTTCATGTCCTTCATTAAACGTTTAGCTTTGTCATTTGATACGCCGCCTACGACTGAAAATTATCAAAAGCTATCTGAGAAGCACCATGTCCCAGGACAGACTCTCCAGACTAGCGATTCTCAGCATTGAAAGCCAGCGCGCACGTCAAATGGATTTAACAAACATACTATGTTACATAGTGAAGGACTTCGCACAGACGAATGCCAGGAGGAGAGGACGTGTTGGTCATTGTTAAAGGTAAGAATGGTCTATTATTAGAGATATGTATTAATCTATGAATCAAATTAGATTAGACGTCGGTCTGTTCTTGTTGCCGTTTGTGTATGGACATGTCACACACACAGTCACACATAGGGTGTCAGAATGATTCTGAGCAAACGGCCAGCGCGCTGTAGCTGATAGCTGTCCAGGCCAACCATGCTGGGGTCTATGCTGTAGGCTGTATGCAGCCTTAAAATAAATGTACCGCTACATCCGTTTGAGTTAACCTCCGTTGCGAAAGGGCCCCCGCCGCCACCTTGCGTGTGGGCCTCGGGATTTTGCGGTACGCCACTGGATCTACCCATACTACCTTTGCGATCGACCGGTCGATCGCGATCGACGTATTGGGCACCCCTGGTCTAGAGCAAGCTATAGAAACTGATTTCCTGTTGTAAGCAATTATGAAAAGTTGGGGAAGAACAAGGCTCTCGCGTTTCACCTAGCAAGTGAAGCGGGTAAGAGGTCCCCTCTATTTTTTTGATTGGCTGAGAGTCGGATGATCAGGACCTGAGCACGCTGTCTACGTACTACACGAACAACGGTAAGCCTGTCGATTTTCATTTGTATACGGAACTGTTTTTAAACGGAGACAGATACCTGATTGTTTTTTTTTTTGTTTCCGGGTGTACTTTGTGATGCATAGCGTGTGACGTTTTTAGACGATTTACATGTTATCGTGGCTATAATTGCACCTGGCGAAATCATAAGACTGCTCTTTTTGTGTATATTATATATATATAGGTGTATCTTTCTGATCATGGTTAACAAGTGTGTCCATGGTGTCTAAGCGATCGTGAACAGTGGGTAACTAGTTCCATTTGATTGTGGTGACGATGCTGTTTGGCTGGTTTACAGAGGGGTGAAATCAGCTAGGATCCGAGGCAGTTGCTGTTTACTGGTTTACAGAGAGGGCCAAACCAGGGTATCCTAGGTTGATCTAGGATTGGTTTTATTACACAGAGGTTTAGTTCTGTGTAAAAGTGGGGAGGTGGGAACACATTTCAGTACTTATCCATAAAATTCATTGAGCCAGCCAGGAGTTCTGAATTTTCCATGTATGATAATAGAGTTTCATTGAGCTGATCAAAGTTCTGAACTCCAGTTTTAATTAGTTAATCAGTGTTAATACTTCAGTTTTTTCCCCCTATCTGTTGACTCAGTGCATATGCAAAAGGAAGTGCTGATCTTACAAGATTGTTTGTTAATTGTATTGTGTTTTTTTTAGGCTATTTTAACTAATAGTGCTATTTGTATCTATATTTTTCCCTTGAATATAACTTGATTTGAGTTTAAAATTAGTATAGAATCAAGTCGTTCAGAGAGAGTGACACCACTTCTTGGTCCTGCTAAGATAATGGCAGACAAATGGGGTTTTTCTGCTGTTGAACATATTGGGCTATGGTCTAAGTATTCATCTTTTCCTGCTATGTGGGACACTGAGCGTTAGCATGTTAAATGAGATTAGAATAACAATTGGACACTTTTGAGAAAACACCTGTAGGAAAGAAAGCAAAGAATGAGATAAATTGGGATTGTTTACCTGTAAAAGATTGGAACAGTGGGGAACAAAAGTGCCACTTAATCATCATAGAGAATCCTAGGTTGTTTTGTTTAGGTTCTCATTAAATCAATCGAGCCCATTCAGAGCTCTGGAGTTTTTTCCATATATAACAATACAGAGTTTCATTGAGTTTTTGCCAAAAGTTTTGAACTCCCGTTTCTAATCAGTTGATAACTTTTGACGGTTAAGGAAATGCAATCTTAGAAGATACCAGGGATTGCTACTATTGATAGTTTGCGCGGTTATCTCTGTTAGTGGGTAACGTGGTTCCACCAGAGAGCAGCTATCTCCCCGGATATTTTTAGAAATGGTATTGTTAACTTGATTTTGTTCTTTTTATATGTGATAGGCATTATAGCTGTTAATGGAACAGATTGACCATGTCATAGGTCGATGGGGGGTCTGTTTGAGAAACAACCTTAGAATGAGTATACCTGTGGTGTCTGGGCATATCCCTATCCCAGTTGAGCAATGGGTGCTGAGAAGGGGGGTAGATACACAGATTAGGCAGGATGTTGTGCCAATAAGGAAATGAAGCCCCCAGTGAACCAAGACCAGAGGAATAGGATTTTAGAAATAGGAAATAGTCTATCATTTTTGTTTCTCCATGTACAGGTCCAGTTTATGTATATCTTGATAGTTTAAGAATGTCTTGTTTTCCGGCACTTTTAAGAAAATTGTTGAGTTGTTTGGATTTTCTTGTTGTGAAAAGAGACCCTAGCGGTTTTTGAGTTTCTGTTTTCTATTTTAAAAACAATTTTCTTTGCATTAGGCAAGGTTTTATATTTTCTAACCCAAGTCATGGGGAGTTGCTTTCTTGTACAGAAAGAAATGACAGTTTCTTTTTTTCCTTACTACACATTTTGACCTGAGGTTTGTGAACCCTCCGATATAGAAGTGAACGTCCACCCTGAGAGTTATTTCTATTCTCAAAAAGGTGGGTTTATGTGTAAACTCTGGGAAAACTGATCATTTTCCATTTGAGTTTTTGCATAAACCTGTCCAAAATTATATAGATCTGTTTGATATTCATGCATTGTTCAGACCATGATGTATTGTCAAAAAAACATATATATTTGAAAAAAGATCCATGTGGCCTGTCGTATCAGAGGCTCATAAGAGACTGGCCGGTTTCACAGACAAGGCTTAAGCCTAGTCCTGGACTAAATCACACTTTCAATGTAAAATCTCCATTGAAGATGCTTTTTAGTCCAGGATTAGGCTTAAGCCTTGTCTGTGAAACCGGCCCATATATTTGATTGCTAAACAAACCACTAACTCCCACTAACTCATTAACATTAATCCTGTTTCTTGTTTTGAGATGATTATTTTCAGTAAGTATATTTTGACATCATCAAACATGACACATTTGTTTATGATTTCAAATCACATGAAAATGTTCTACCGTTTCCTATTTTGATATTATGATGTTGTTTTGACTAGACATTAAATTCTATTGCAGTTTTTGTTATCTGTCTCCTCAGACAGACCAGTGGTGGCCCTGAATCACTGCAGCTACACTTGATTTTTGCCACGGCAAGAATGTGATATATATTTCAGAGTGGAAGCCGCTTTTCCAGAATCCAGAGACAGCGTGCTACGCAAAATCGAGCCAGATGCTTGGGTGATGAACCAGGGCCACCAGAGAGGGTTGTCAGGCCCGCCAGGATTGCCAGGGAGAGGAACAACTTGTTGGTACCAGGCCAACAGAGAACCGGAGAAGGAGGAGCTACGACGAGATGCTGAGGTGTTGCCAGAGCCGATTGCGTTGCCAGTGACAATGCCAGTAAAATTGTCAGTTGCAATACCAGCAATGACAGCAATACCTGGAACCAAGAAGGCAGTAGATAGCTGTCCAGATGCCAAGGAACCAGAAACCAACAAAACAGAGAGTGCTGACAGTCTGGAGGTCCAACCAGGGAGTGTCCAAAGTGTGGACACCTGTACTGGTGAGGATGCTGGTGAGTGCCTGCATCATGTTTCGAATGGTGCTAGGGGCCACTCCCCAGACCATGTCCAGCATAGAAGGAGACCAGACGACTGCCTGAACCTCAATGACACTGACAGACGACGACCGATTAGGAAGAGATTGAAGAGCAAGCAAATTCTCCAACTGGGGTCAAGTGCTAGTAACCTCTGACCCTGAAGATGCAAGAATCAAGAAGGCGTCGGTCGTTGGAAGTGTTTTTCTTTTTTGTCTTGTATTGTGTATGATGTACTGTGTTTAATTTTAAGTTTGGTTGTTATTTTTAGGATTTTTCGGTTGTGATGATTATTTTTTAATTCTTTCTCCAAAAATGTCTTGAACCAATTGTTCTTGTTTTAAGAGTTTACATCTTTAAAAAGTGTGGAATGTGAGAGAAAATTATTATATGTTATAAGATATTTTTCTACATTTAAGGTTCAAACTTCACAACAGTAAATTGAATGTCTAGAGCAAGCTATAGAAACTGATTTCCTGTTGTAAGCACACAATGAAACCTGTTTTCTCTGCTTGTCCTCCTGTGCCAGACATTTGAATATATGCAATTACCCTTTTGTCTGTCTTTGACCCTAGAAACTCAGAACAATGCTGAGTCACACCAGAGTGATTGCCCGGCATTGTTCACTCTATGGTCACCACTCCTCACTTTTGTTATACTGTAAGGAAGGGAGGGTCAGATTCCCCCCTAACCTTCATCCCCTTCATCTTCATCAATGTTCAGATCCACACCCCTTGTAAATGATTGGTTTAGACCTCACCTAAGGGCGGACTTGTTTATGAGGGGAACTGAGAGCATATATACTGACATGTAATGAATGATCTTCACTTTGCGAGAAACTTTGACTCTTCAGATGCGTCTGACGAACCTGTAAACTTTCTCCTTCTATAGAGGAAAACATTAAATATCTTTTTCTTATACATCTTGAAACGAAACAGGCTGCCTTTATTGAATTTGCTCTAACAATTGCAACCCTGATCTATCCTACATGACTGCATTTCCAAAGAGCTGTGAATGCACTTCAGTATTTTGTCGTGTAATGTGAAGAAAAAAAAACATATTTGCTGTTTTTGTATGGGATTGTACAGGATTAGTACAATAGTGTGGCGAACGTTATCGCATGTTTATGCAATGCAGCTAGCTAGCTAGCAAACCAGAGTTTGTGACTAGTTATTGTTCATGTGTTAACTGATGTTACCCTGCTGTTTAGCTATAACTCATTTGCTTATTAGCTTGCCACAATTATGTGGCATTATGGGCCCATTTTATGTTAGTTTTGTTGGTCAACCCATGACTGAGGTTCATGTCTGAGCAGGGGGTCACTCAGGTTCAAGGTGATATGTAAGCTTCATTGAATTTATTTTTATTTATTTACCAGGGATAGTGCACATTAATCAACACATCAGTTTCCACATCAATGTAAATGTGCCTGAGTACAGTTTCCATCTGTAGTCCCTGAGCAGGCTATTACAAAATGAATGGTGTAGTGTCATTAAAAACATCAGCAAGCACAACAAAACGACACAACAGGCAATACACTACATGACAATACAAGACAAAGCAAGACAATACAAGATAAGCAAGCACATAAAAATTACGCAACATTGCAATACAATACAAAACAAGACAATACACAGATACATAACAAAGTGATCAATATAATTAGTTTAGGAGCAATGCTTGAAATTAGTATGATTACTCATGATCACACATTTTGGTGAGTTTAAGCCACCCCTTAAGTTTAAAAGTTAGAAAGTTATTGCACTCTCTTAGATCAGTAGGAAGAGTATTCCAGTAATGGATGGCTCTGACTGTTTGCCCAAACTTACTACATCTAAATGGTACATCACAGTCTCCTCTAGTAGTTGCCCTTGTTGCCCTGCTGTTACTATCCTTCTGAGTTATAAACTGACCCATGTAAGACCTTAACAATTAGGCAAGCATCTGCAAAACGTTTAAAACTAACACAATTAAATAAATTGTACTTTTGTACTATATGGCAATGGTGGTAGCTATTGGCCTTTCTGTCAAGTGTCTTTAGTGTTTTTTTGTAAAGGGACTCAAGTGGCCTCAGAGTCATAATGAATGACTGTCTGATTTCTAAGGTCAATGAAAGATATTGATCTTGATATTTGGTCCATATTTGAGTCCACGTTACAATATATTTTTACTAATGTACACGGGTCTGTTCGGGGTCCTGCCATTACGGGTGACGTATCACCGTATGATTGGCTGTGATGACGAAACATTATGATTGGCTGCAGAGCCGTAAACGGAAGCCATCTGGGTTACAGGAGCGGGCATGTTAGCAAACAATGTCAAAAAACAACAACTCACGTCAAACGTCATCAAAATGCGACCGTTGTATTTTCAATGATGTGCAAATCAGAATAGGCTGGTTGCATTAACGTCGCGCTGCGGAACTTCCGGGTGCGTCTACTGGTGTAAGAACGGTCTGGTTTGTTGTTACAGAAAGAGATGGCTTTTTACACTCGCTGTTTACAGGATCTCCCAAAAATCACGGTCGATGACGTACATCGAATCGTTAGCGCTTCCTCGGTAGCCCATTCTAGCAAAAAAGAAAAGGGATTCAAGATGTATATTTCGAGCTACCTCCACAACTATGAGGGTGAGTAACAGCATCATTAGTTAGAATACTAGCTAGCTAGCACTAACGTAAGCTTTTTAGCTGGCTGTGTTGCAACTACCTTGCTACTTTGTACTAGCCAGCTACATTCAAAACACAATATCAGTAACGTTACATTCTTGATTAACATTAACGTTATTATCTGTCTCTTTTTCAGTATCAAACAAAGATACAAGTACAGGAGAGGTCAGCGTCAGGGCGAGCTAAGTTAGTGAGTTAACTCACCTGTTCAGTCTCTCCACCCCCATCTCTCTCACGCACACCCACGTAGTAGATAATAAGTACTGTACCCATCGTGTGATAAGGATCATATTCTTGTGATAAGGATCATATACTGTATACAAGTCTACTAGTCCATGTTTATAAAAGTACACAGTTACATGTTAACTCCCCCCTGTCTATATACTCCCCTGTGAATAGGCCATATAGTGTATATACGTATAGAAGTTCACATTATAGATATATTCTCAGATGTCTACCGACCACTTATTTCTATTTATATCCCCCCCTATTTATGTCTCATTCTTGTTTTTTTTACTGTCTTAAGACTGTTTGTTTGTTAGCACCTAGGGTTTGCATTTGAATTTCGTTGTACCTCTTACAATGACAATAAAGAGCATTCATTCATTAATTAATGTATACATACATGTTTGCTTGTAGTCTAACTGTATAGATACAATTAACACTAGAGGCGCAATGTTTTTTTACCTACTAAAGCGCGACGAGGTGTGGAATCACACGACCACTATTCACAATGGGGGAGTGTGTACTGACCCACAAACATCGCTGGATGGCGATGTCACGCAAGAAGCGTGAACACGCAACAGAAACACATCGCGGGGGAAACCCGATGTCTTTGTTCATTGATCGGAAACGATCGAGAGCCATCAACCCTCCCCCCACTGCCCGCAGCGCAGAGCGCATGTCTTAGTTGTTATGCATGTTATATATATATATATATATATAATAACGTATGCATGTATGTAACGTAAGTGGAGAGGAGATTGATCTAGGAGATTGATCGAGACTGCGGGAGTTTTCATTACTAACGAATGAAAGTTGATTAGCATTATTAAAAAATAACTGTAATATATATTGCAATGTTGTCCCTTTCACACATAGTTCCAAGTAATTTCCTTGGAATCCCAAGCTGTGTTGACCAGGTATCTGTAATGTTCACATTTATATATAACAGTAATAAATATAGCAATAAAAGACAGCACTGTAAATAGTGTTATTCTTGCACAATTGCACCCACAACGTGCTATTGCCGTCCGGAGTTGATCAGCTCCAGATTGAACCAAGGTTCTTCGCTACAGAAACATTTTCACACAATGACAAACATGTGATGCGTTTTATATTATATTCTTTGAACAACAGAACGGGACAGGCGCCAGAAACTGCCATAATATACCATATCTGCCATATATCGTACCTCCGTTTTATATTGAGAAATATGATGATAAATACATATAGGGCGGAGCTATGATATGTGGTGTGTGGCTAGATATTTTCATGTAGCACTGTGACTGTGCCTATCTGTGGATTATTATTTATAAATAGTGGTCTCCTGAGAGGAGCGAGTCTTGATTTGTTTTATGCAACAAGGAGGAGAAAATGGTTACAGAAACACACCGTTGGGACGTGGTGGAGCGGGGGAAACCCGATGTCTTTGTTCATTGATCGGAAACGATCGAGAGCCATCAACCCTCCCCCCATCAACATCAAGTGATTGTAACTCAGAAGTTTGTAACTTAGAAACGAGTTGTCCCATACAGTGATTTTGTTTGTGCCTACTTGTTAGAAACAGAGCCTAGTATGTTTATAACCAAGTGCTTTAGTTGGCGAGCGGACATGCCACATATCATCCCCGTACCTCCATCCCACATGTATTCATCATCATATTTTTCAATATATGTTGTATTGTCTGAATGAACATTTATTTCACCATATTACGTGACTTATGCACCTTAGGTTTTTGTGAACGGGACGATCAGAAAGAGATTAGTTTACCACGAAACAAGGAATGCAAAATCAAAAAAACAACGCATTACATTGGCCGTCCTATTGAGATGATAACTGTTTACAGATTGAACTCATTATCACTATTAGGCTACCGAGTCTCGATCTCAAATGGCATTCAATTGTCAGGATTCATCTTTGATAAACAATGGCCTACTAATCAATCGTTGATGATTACATAATCAAATGTAGCCCGCAGCGCAGAGCGCATGTCTTATTGAGTACACATTTCACGGCAAGAGAATTCCGATTTGTGGCAAACACCCAACAATTGTTCGTTCACTAAACATTATAACATGAACACAGTGAGGATTCAAACAAACAAAATAATTAATACACATCATTTCATTTATAATGTGCAGTAAACAAACAAAATAATGTATACTCTGCAATTGGCTACTATACAATGGTGCCAAAATCAACTATCCCAATATGAATCTGCGTATATCTATGTACAACCTTGTTGTAGCCTATTATTATCATGGTCGACATGAGAATTGTTGGCTACTTCATATCACAACTGAACATTCATATATATAGCCTATTGCATTATTTGAAAATTGACAGCGCTGTACATAGTGTCATTCAATGCACAAGCACGTAATTTCAAACGATTTTGGTCGACAGCGAAATACACATCAATATCTTATTATCAATTGTCAATATACTCTCTCCCTTCTTCTCCTTACTTTCCTGTCTGTCTTCACTATATCTGGGACTGCCCCACTCAGAAATATCCGTTCGTTATATCGTTGATGATTACAGGCATAATCATCGCCGACATCATTTTATTTGATGTACACATTTCACGGCAAGAGACCGTTTATTCTCCCAACAATTGTTTGTTCACTGCACAACATGAACACAGTGAGGATTGAGGATTCAAACAAACAAAATAATTAATACACTCTGCAACGGGACAGGCGCGAGAAACTGCCGTGGTTGAAACTGCCGTGGTTGAGAGAGTTGAGTACAACTGAGTACAACCTTTCTGGTGGGAAGTTTGAAGGGCTTGTTGGAGGCATCCTTTGTGTGGTGATCGGAAACGATCAGAAAGAGATCATTGAGAATAAGATGACCCTCCCCCATGCATCAACCATCAATTGTCAGGATTCATCTGTGATAAACAATTGCCTACTAATTACATGCCATTGAATATGTTTGCATATGAACACACTTATTCCTACATTATCAATATCTTAGTATCAATTGTAAATACTCTCTCCCTTCTTCTCCTTACTTTCCTGTCTGTCTTCACTATATCTGGGACTGCCCCACTCAGAAATATCAGTTCGTTATATCGTTGATGATTACAGGCATAATCATCGCCGACATCATTTTATTTGATGTACACATTTCACGGCAAGAGACTGTTTATTCTCCCAACAATTGTTTGTTCACTGCACAACATGAACACAGTGAGGATTCAAACAAACAAAATAATTAATACACTCTGCAATTGGCTACTACTACAACGTGGTCTACAGTGATATACAAAAAAGATCTGTTATGTAGGACTAGATGTTGATATCCCTCGATACATACATACTTCATTTCATATTTCAATGAAATGAAATATTCGTTGATGAACTACTTTGCTGCGGTACCTATGTAATACCACACAGCTTGATAGGTACATACTGTGCAGTGTATCATTCATAACTGTACATAGGCTACACATATCATAATATCTTATCACTATTGCATGGAACTTGGGTGAAAAAAAAAACTCAGCTCCAACAAATCTGAAGGGATTGGGAGACATACTGTACAGTTTATCATTTTCATAACTGTCTGTACATATACATATCTTATGTATCCCTATTGCTATATATAGCCTATATATAAACACATTATGTTACATACTTATCAGTCTTATACTGTATCTAATTCAGCACTGAAGCCTGAAGGTTGAGCACAGTGTGTGTCCCCTTGCTACCTCTGCTGATATAAAGAGACTCTACAAAGAGAATTGCAGCCTTGGAGAAAAAGATGGCAGCCGAATCCCAAGGCAAATACACAGACACACACAGAAATACTGCAAAATCGCTTTATACTAACTCGATTTTGAAAATGTAAAGATGCTGGGTGGTAGAACGCACATATCTAGGAAAAGTCATGAAAGGAGGGTCCTGAAATTTGATCGAGTGCAAAGGTAGATTTTTTTCTGTACTCACTGGTGCTGTTTAACACCTCACGGCTTTCCTAGTGTTAATGATGTTTCCTCAAACCATGTTTGTCCTTATGTGTAAGGATGCTGTTGCGCAAAGAGCTAACTTTGATTATGCTTTTTCATGTTTGTTTTTTTCTTTTTTTTTCCATCAAACATTTCTTGTTGTCAATAAAAGTATTTTAAAAATCCTTTAAAAAAAATTCTGGGTCTATTGCTCTGTCACCTAGCATTTTGGAGTTTAGCTTGCAACGTCGCGAGCGTGTTAGCGGCTAAATTACAGTAACTTCCTCTTATACGTTTTGGTAACGGCCCTGGTAACAATCTATGCCACTTGCAAAGAAGATAAGGGTTAGTTCAACCTTATGTTGCGGTGTTTGCTCAATTTGATGTTTGACACTGGTCAGAGTAGATCCAGTTCACATTGGGAAGGATCAATGCTTTGGTAGGTAGCCTAGAGGTTAGAGAGGCTGGCTAGCAGTTGGCTGGCTAGTTTGATCCCTGCCTCAGGAGGGAGCTTGCATGTGGCCTTGAGCAAGGCACTTAACCCCTAATTGCTCTAGGGGTGCCGAATATGGGTGACTCTGTGCCTAGAGCAAAAATACCAAATTCCAACAATTGACTGACAAGTTGATTGCAGGGCAAATAAATCAGTAAAAAAAAATGCAAAGCTCTTCATAGCACATTTCAATGTAGTACACCTCCAACATACTTGTCTAAACTCAGAGAGCAAATGACACTATGGTAAAACACACAAGTCCATCTGATTTAAGGAATGAATGAGAGAAGCGGTGGGAATGCTTTTTATTTTATTTGATATGCCGAGAAGTTTTGGGAATTGTTTTAGTTTTTTTTTGTTGAATAATGGGTAGCAGTGAAAAGGCTCCTTTGGGGATAATAGCCTGTGAAAGAAAGAAAAAAGTCATTTACACTGTTACTTCAGTCAAGCTGCATGTTACTGTAAAGAACACATTTTAAGTTCAGGAAATAATGAATATATATATGTTTTCTGCATTACACAGAAAGCAGTAAACCAAAGGTGAAAATGTCTAAAACGGGTCTTAAAATAGCTGGGAGGGTCTTACCTAAACTGGCAACTCTCCTGATATGGCACACAACATTTCCCAGAAGACCATGGCCCTTCTCCTTGGTAGCTGTAGAGACATTAAAAAACACATGACTCTCTGTCTGTTAAAAGCAGTCATAACCATAATGTAACTCAACGCAGAAGAGAGAAAACAAATGGCTCAAATAAGTACTGACTCTCCAGTGTCTTGGGGATGGGCGCCATGGTTGTTACGGGGTCCATTGGGTCCAGCAGCGCTCCAGGTCCCTGTCCTGGACCCGTGGAGGCCATTACACTGGGGTTCAGAAGTTCGGGGGACCTCCTCACTGGACATAATTTGTTACTAGGAAAAAATATGATAAAATGTTCGTCAACATCACCACGGTCATTACAGTCAGCACTCGAGTTGAGGGGGGATGGCATCCCCTCTGAAATAAAAACAGTAAAAATCATCCCCCTTCTAAAACTGCCATCCCCCCTTTCCATCCCTTATGTCATTCTATCAATGAACGTGGTATTACTGCTATTTCAACATTTAGTTTTGCGCATATTGAGTAAAATACTGTGGGCGAGGGGGCACGCGCACACATGCAATGACATTTTTACCAAGTCACTGACACTGAAGTCACTGACGCTGTGGGGATGCTAAAATTGTCCCCATATGATAACATCCACCATCCCCCCCTGATTTTCTTTTACAACTTGAGTACTGATTACAGTCATTACAGACTGAAAAAAAAACATGATCAAATTATCGTCATCATCACCACAGTCATTATAATCATTACAGACTGACTGGGTGTAAGGAGTTAAGCCACAGCAGTAATTACCGTACCTGCACTCCTAGAGTGTATGTGTCCTGGAGTGGTAGATGGAGGATCCCACAGACAGCAAGGCTTCATGAGGGGAACCATCTTAAGGGCAGCTGTCGTTGGTGGAGCCATCATTGGTGGAGGTGATGGAAAGGGCATGCTCTGAAAAATAATTATATAAATAAAATCTGCTCAATGAAACTAACCTGAATGAGTTGGATAAAAAGCAATGCTTGTACAGTTAGAATATGACTGCTGTAAGATGATAGTTAAATGTGGACCTGTAGCTGGATCTAAATCCTGCCCCTTGTCCTCTGATGAAGTGCATCTTTTACCCCTGTGTGTAGTAATCTGGGGTCTCACCTCAAGGCAGGTTTTCGGTCGAACTCCCAGCTGTTGTGGAGGCTCAACACCCAGAGCGCCAATCTCCAGCAGATCCCACTTTAATAGGGGGTTGGTTTCAGGGAGCTGGTGACACTGGTCCCCCGGTTGGGGATTAAATGCCTTCAAGAAGACAAACTGTGTCGGGGTCACAGTGTTTTTGGCCACTGCCTTATCCAGAAGGTCAACTTCCTCGAAGAGGTCACTAGGAGGC
Source organism: Nansenia antarctica (assembly GCF_963989245.1). Classification (NCBI taxonomy): domain Eukaryota; kingdom Metazoa; phylum Chordata; class Actinopteri; order Argentiniformes; family Microstomatidae; genus Nansenia; species Nansenia antarctica. Next base: position 29,150,639 of record NC_137685.1, on the reverse strand, counting down.
TCCACCTGAACCATCATGGGCGATGTCCTCACCATGGAGAGGGCCTCTGGAAGGAGCTCCACCTTCCAGAAGCACGTTTTAGTGTCAAGCTGTTGTGGAGGCTCAACCTCCTGACTAACAGCCTCCATCCAGGGTAGATAATTTTCCTCAACAAGGACACTGGGAATGTCCACCTCATCGCTCTGTGGAGGGGTACATGCCTCTTTGGCCTCATCAACAGACTGGAAAGTCCGATGGAGGGTCATTTCCTCCACGAGGACACTGGGCATCTTCACCTCAACTGTCATGGGAGGTGTCCTCACCATGGAGAAGGCCTCTGGAAGGAGCTCTAGCTCATCCCTCTGTGGAGGGGTAGCAACTTCCGGTCTTGTGTCTTCATCCCTGGGGGTAAAGAGGAAGACACTGGGAATCTCCACCTCTGGTAGGAGCTCCACCTCATCCCTCACCATCGTCCGATGGAGGGTCATTTTCTCAACAAGGACACTGGGCATCTTCACCTCAATCGTCATGGGAGGTGTCCTCACCATGGAGAGGGCCTCTGGAAGAAACTCCACCTCATCCCTCTGTGGAGGGGTAGATTGGGGCTCCCAACCTTCCCTCTGTGGAGGTGGTACAACCTCAGGGGCTGTCATGATGTCCTGGGGCTCTGCCTTGGCCTCATCAACAGACTGGAGGGTCTGGTGGAGGGTTATTTCCTCCACACCTGTAGCCACACCCACAGCACCCATCTCCAGATCCCACTTTGATGGGGGGTCAGCGTCAGGAAGGATGTCCCCCTGGTCCCTCTGTTGGAGATTAAATGTTGTATAGAAGGCAAACTGTGTCGTGGTGTCTGCCATGGCCTGCCGCCGCCCCGTACTTGCGCTTCTTGCTTCATTTTGGCCTCCCACACGGCCAGGCCGTGGACGGGCTGGTTCAGGTTCTTGTGCATGTAGAAGACCAGGGAGATGCGCGTGGGGTGGGAGCGGTCGGGCCTCTTCAGCGGCGTGGTGGCATGCAGCTCGCACCGGGCGCACTCAATCAGGATGGCGCCGTGGGCCAGGGCCACCGCCACGCCGCCGATGTTGGGGTCCAGGAAGTTGTGTGTTTTGACGACCGCGGTTTTCTTCTCCGGCTCGGGGAGCTTGCGGACGGCGCAGCAGAAGTTGTCCAGCACCTGGATGGCGCCGGACTTCATCTTCTGCCGCTGGCCCTCCTCGCTGCCGTGCTCGTCGGTGAGCGACACCTTGTAGAGGGGCAGCACATGGAGCTGCTCGTCCTCGGGGATCTCCCCCACCTTGCGGTTGTCTTCTTTTGTCAGGGTGCACACCTGGGAGAGAGGCGGTGGTGGGGGGGGGGGGGAAGGGGAAGGGGAGAGGAGAGAAGAAGAAGGGACAAGGTTTAGTGTCTGCTGAGTCATCGTGGTGGTGACCGGGCAGGGGGACGTTGTACTGCGGACACACACACAAGTCTCTCTGGCAACTACCCCCCTGAGAAACAGACGAACGACCTAAGAACAACATAGACATGCACAGATAGAGTGAGAAGGAGCGAGAGAGAAAGACAGACAGAGAGGCAGACAAACAGAGAGACAGATGGACAGAGAGAGACAGACGAACAGACGAGAGAAAGAGAGCGCGATAGAGACAGAAAGAAAGAGCGAGAGAGAGAGGTAGTGGGGGGTAGTGGACGTTGACGCATCGTCCCAGCCCTACTTACAGGATAAGCTGTTGAACTCAGACATACCCTGTCTGAGACCAGAGTGTTGTGGAATTTAACGTGTATGCAGAGTGAACATAACACACTCCGGCTTATATGAGAGAGGCCACTTAGAGTACCGAATGGACACAATTGTCTCATGTCAGCGCAACCAAGATCTCTCTGGCTTCCCAACTGTCTGTTGAAGAACCCGTCGGAAGACAATGGTATGGGCTGTCAACTGATTATCATGTTGGGATTAGGGATGCACCGAAATGAAAATTCTTGGCCGAGGCCGAAGCCGAATTTAAGGAAACACTTGGCCGAATACCGAATGTATATCGGCAGTTTTTAATTTTATCATTGCATAAACTAAATACATTTTGCTTTTTATTCATGCTTCTCAAAGAAAGAAATTGAGATTGAAAAAAAATTACTTTTATTGAACATTCCAGCAGACATCAGTCTATACCAACAAAGCACAATAAATAAAATAAAGATGGCTGCGAAAAAGATGAGTATCTAAGAACTCTCCCACACTCTCACTGTAAACACTCATAATTGGTGTAAAAGGTGTCCTTTGTTTATTTATATATCTATATATTTATATCACTGAATATCTTCAACAAATTGCACTTCGTGTTCACACTGTAGAGAAAAAATGCAGTGCTACAAAAATAATAATGAACGAATCTAACTCAATGAAATGTCCGTGTTCAGTTTATGAGAGATCCAGATCCACTAGATGGCGCTGGAACTTCATCAAAACACGCCCACTATTCGGTGGTAAACATTCGGTGTTTTCACACATTCGGCCGAATACCGAATGTGCTTTATTTTGCGATATTCGGCCGAATACATTCGGTGGCCGAATGTTCGGTGCATCCCTAGTTGGGATAACAACAATCCCCTTCAATTCCTCTATTAAGTTACATTTACCCATCTGTCTTGCATTGTTGAATATAATACACGTGTAATAACAATGAACAGATTTCCGAATTACACCTAGCGGAGTAGATATCACAGATGCCAATACCAGTGTTTCCTCTATATGCATTTATTGGTGGCGGGCCGCCACAAATGAATTTCCTCCGCCACTAATTGATTCAGTCCACACACACACAAAAAAAAATCCACCTCTGAACATTTTAGCTGATTAAAATATATCTGATCCTAGATCAGCGCTATAATGGATGTTGACTAAAAGTGCACCTAAATCCACGCCCATCTCTCTCTAACCGCTGATCCAAAATCTGATTAAAGACATTAAACATTCAGTTGACGACGTGACACAAGGGCTACTCCTGATTGGTCTAAATGTGAACCGTCATGAGAACCGTGCAGACTCAACCATCCCTGCTGAAAAACTGTCGCAAGTTGAAGAACTCGCGCAAGTTGGAAATACTCGGAAACTTTCGCCAAGTTGGACATACTTTTCCTGTTGTGTTTGAGACGGAGCCAAGACTGCTCGTTTGGAAGGACATTGGATCCGTGAGTAACGTAAACCTTCAGAGCTGATGGATGGAAACCGGTATCACAAGTTTATATTCTGTATATTCTTTTTTTTTTTTTTTTCATCCTCCCTCTAGTTTTGGTTGAAATTAGGTCGTTGTTTTGAGCGGCGTGCACGCGAAAAAAATCGAGGGCTCTCCGCCACTAATGTAAAAATTCCTGGAGGAAACACTGCACTGCTATGTTTAGCCAACTTGAATGCCAACATGGCCATCAGGGTTTTTCCTGGCTCAAAATGAGGCGGAGGTGGTACCAGTGGTGTTTGACATCGGGGGGGACCCATGAAGCAGGGCTGTCTGGGGGTCCTTAAACATCAAAAACTTAATTTCTTGCATTCTGGTGAATTGATATGCACCAATTTGTGCCCTTTCTGCATCAATTTATGGTGGAAATGTCATTATTTATGTAAAGATTAAACAATATTCAGGCACCAGATGACCATTCAAAATATAATGTAATATAATGCAATATAAGGCTCTCAGGCATTCTGTACTTTCAAATATGTATTCTCCTTGAGCAGTCAACATACCATCAGCTATTTCGCTAGCAAAAACGAAAGCTAACTTATTTGCGAAACAGCGCCCCCGCCACCACGTCGGTGCAGTGCCGCAATTGCAGTTAGAATTTTTTTGCGACACACCGATGCACATTACGCAAGTCGAAGTATTGACGTAGTCGACGCGTCGTCCCAGCCCTAACACACACACACACACGCACACGCACACGCACACCTCTAAACTGGGGTCCTGAACCAGCATCCATGCATTACCTTGGAGGCCTCCTCGTGCAGGCTGCAGTACTGGATGCTGCGAGAGCGACCGCGGACAGAGCTCTGGGGCCTCTCTCTCTCTCCCAGGCCATACTGCACACTGAGGGAACGGAGCTTAGGCCTGCCCTGGCAGTGGTGGTGGTGCTTTTCCCTGGGGCAATGGGGGAGGTGGGGGTGGAGGGGAGGAGGAGGAGGAGGAGGCGGTGTGGAGCAGCCTGGCCGGGTGGAAGAGAAGGAGGGGGAGGAGGAGGAGTGGGGTGGTGGTGGGGGTTCCTCCAGGAGGATGGTGTACTGGCTGTGGCTGGAGGAGAGTGACCCGCCCAGACCCGGAGGCTTCTGCTGCTGCTGCTGCGGTAGCCCCACCAGGGGGGCCTCCGTCTCCGTGCGCCGACCCAGGGAGAGAGAGGGCGAACGGGCCAAGCTGTCCTGGGGGGCACCCTGAGGGGAGGTGGTGGAGGGGGAGAAGTAGGGCTCGTCCCCGACCCGGGCCCCCCGCTACCCCAGACGCCGTCCCCCCCCCCACCGCCATATTGGTTATGAAATCAAACATACTGTATTTACATATGGTTTTCCCATTTCAGGCATGCAAGTAGTTTTTTGATGCATAAATTGTCGTTGATTGTCTCCCCCAATTATTTCAGGGGATCATCCGAGTGCCTGCACCCTGCCAGTATGCCCACAAGCTTGCTTTCCTGGTGGGACAGAGCATCCACAGAGAGCCCAACATGAACCTGGATGACTTCCTCTACTACCTGTGAGAGGGGAGCAGCTACCTGAAGAGCACTTTGGAGTGAACTTGCCTGCCCTGGCAGTGGTGGTGGTGGGGGTGGTGGTGCTTTTCCCTGGGGCGATGGGGGAGGTGGGGGTGGAGGGGAGGAGGAGGAGGAGGAGGCGGTGTGGAGCAGCCTGGCCGGGTGGAAGAGAAGGAGGAGGAGGAGTGGGGTGGTGGTGGGGGTTCCTCCAGGAGGATGGTGTACTGGCTGTGGCTGGAGGAGAGTGACCCGCCCAGACCCGGAGGCTTCTGCTGCTGCTGCTGCGGTAGCCCCACCAGGGGGGCCTCCGTCTCCGTGCGCCGACCCAGGGAGAGAGAGGGCGAACGGGCCAAGCTGTCCTGGGGGGCACCCTGAGGGGAGGTGGCGGAGGAGGAGGTGGAGGGGGAGAAGTAGGGCTCGTCCCCGGCCCCCCCGCTACCCAAGACGCCGTCCCCCCCCCCACCGCCATATTGGTTATGAAATCAAACATACTGTATTTACATATGGTTTTCCCATTTCAGGCATGCAAGTTGTTTTTTGATGCATAAATTGTCGTTGATTGTCTCCCCCAATTATTTCAGGGGATCATCCTAGTGCCTGCACCCTGCCAGTATGCCCACAAGCTTGCTTTCCTGGTGGGACAGAGCATCCACAGAGAGCCCAACATGAACCTGGATGACTTCCTCTACTACCTGTGAGAGGGGAGCAGCTACCTGAAGAGCACTTTGGAGTGAACTTGCCTGCCCTGGCAGTGGTGGTGGTGGTGGTGGTGGTGGGGGTGGTGGTGCTTTTCCCTGGGGCGATGGGGGTGGAGGGGAGGAGGAGGAGGCGGTGTGGAGCAGCCTGGCCGGGTGGAAGAGAAGGAGGAGGAGTGGGGTGGTGGTGGGGGTTCCTCCAGGAGGATGGTGTACTGGCTGTGGCTGGAGGAGAGTGACCCGCCCAGACACGGAGGCTTCTGCTGCTGCTGCTGCGGTAGCCCCACCAGGGGGGCCTCCGTCTCCGTGCGCCGACCCAGGGAGAGAGAGGACGCACGGGCCAAGCTGTCCTGGTCCATAGTGTAGGCCTATGTCTTCACTGGTCCATAGTGTAGGCCTATGTCTTGGTCTCACCATCACTTCCTACTAGTGTTGTTCCGATACCATTTTTTGATCCCGATACCGATACCGATACCTGACCGTGCAGTACTTGCCGATACCGAGTACCGATCCGATACCACAGCGTTTGAAAAAAAAATAAATAATAATTGGGCATTCCAAGTTCAGTCTGTACAGTTTGCAGACGTGAAGTGGCCAGTGGGGAATGCTTGAAGTGGCCGATGATCTTTCTCCCATTGGCCAGCGCGTCGCACACACTCCGCTGTGACAGTAGGCCTTCCTGCACCACTAATGCATGTGTGTTCTGTGTTCTGCATATGTAAACAATTCAAACAAACATAGAGAAAACTTCTCCTCGGGAGAAGGAAGGAGGCAGGAAGTACCTGCCGCACGGAGACAGACAGACAGACAGACAGACAGACAGAGAGAGAGAGAGAGAGAGAGAGAGAGAGAGAGAGAGAGAGAGAGAGAGAGAGAGAGAGAGAGAGACGGAGAGAGAGAGAGACACGGAGAGCCACAACAGCAGATCCCGAAAGGGGGTGTGGCGCGGAGACGGAGCCGAGAACTATCCCGAAAGGGGAACAGCTGGGCGGGACTCGGAGAAGCGGCCGCGCGGACATTATTATTATTATTTGAACTCTCTCCAGCACGCCGGTGGCGGTGCTAGACTGTGCAACCGAAATAAATATCGATTAAGGTCGATATGTTTTTCCTGTAAAATGTGTCCTATCTTGGCTGTGGGTTGTATCGCTTTAAGCGGAGTGGCGTAGTCTATGTCTGAGGGCTGCGTTGGTAAAAGTCGCTCTGGGAAACTGATCGGCACTCGTAGAACGCCTCTTGTCCAATCGGATTCCTCGGTCCGTTTATGACGTCGGAGCCCAGTGTGCGCTCCGGCGCTCTCAGGGGGACTTTCCGAACGTTGCCCCGGTAGCATAGCTTAGCTTGGGCTCTGAGCAGCTGGAAGGGACAGCAGGTTACCTGAGGTGAGCCTCGCTGCTCCACCGCTCCTCTCCTCGACAACCACAGTTACGTGTTTGTTTTTCCGCGATAGTGAAAGTTTGGTATCGGGTGTTATATATTTGTTAGTACTCGCCGATACCGATACCAGCATTTTTGTGCGTATCGGTGGCCATGCCGATACCAGTATCGGTATCGGAACAACACTACTTCCTACCGATTGTCGGAAGAGAAAAAAAACACACAAGTTAAATGCCAAATGACAATGACATGATTGACACCAACCAGTCTTCAATCATGTCTTCATCTACTCTCCACCAGTCCTGTAGCTCCCTCTACTGGCCAGACGCTGCATGCTCCCCACAGGGGGCCCAACAGTGTTTACACAATTTAGTCTGGCAGTATTGTTGTTAATAGGACCACAGTTATAGTCTGTAGTCTGGCAGTATTGTTGTTAATAGGACCACAGTTATAGTCTGGTAGTATTGTTGTTAATAGGACCACAGTTATAGTCTGGTAGTATTGTTGTGAACAGGTCTACACAGTATAAATCCTGATTTTATGACATTATAATTGTACTGTGATCGTCATATTTTTTCTCCGCCAACTTGGAATGGATCTCTTATCCTTTAAACATCAAACACTTAATTTCTTGCATTCTGGTGAATTGATATGCACCAATTTGTGCCCTTTCTGCATCAATTCATGGTGGAAATGTAATTATTTATGTAAAGGAAAAAAACAATATTCAGGCACCAGATGACCATTCAAAATATAATGTAATATAATGCAATATAAGGCTCTCAGGCATTCTGTACTTTCAAATATGTATTCTCCTTCAGCAGTCAACATACTATCAGCTATTTCGCTAGCAAAAACGAAAGCTAACTTATTTGCGAAACAGCGCCCCCGCCACCACGTCGGCGCAGTGCCGCAATTGCAGTTAGAATTTTTTTGCGACTTTGCGACGCACCGACGCACATTACGCAAGTCGAAGTATTGACGTAGTCGACGCGTCGTCCCAGCCCTAACACACACACACACACACACACACACACACACGCACACACACACGCACACCTCTAAACTGGGGTCCTGAACCAGCATCCATGCATTACCTTGGAGGCCTCCTCGTGCAGACTGCAGTACTGGATGCTGCGAGAGCGACCGCGGACAGAGCTCTGGGGCCTCTCTCTCTCCCAGGCCATATTGCACACTGAGGGAACGGAGCTTAGGCCTGCCCTGGCAGTGGTGGTGGTGCTTCTCCCTGGGCCGATGGAGGTGGGGGTGGGGGTGGAGGGGAGGAGGAGGAGGCGGTGTGGAGCAGCCTGGCCGGGTGGAAGAGAAGGAGGAGGAGGAGGAGTGGGGTGGTGGTGGGGGTTCCTCCAGGAGGATGGTGTACTGGCTGTGGCTGGAGGAGAGTGGCAACACTCGTACTTCTTGATGTTGTAGTTGGCCACGGCGCTGACGAGCACCCACTCTCCACTCTCCCAGTAGTTCATCTGCGGTCCGGAGAGAGGGCAGGGAGAGAGGGAGGAAGAGAGGGAGAGAGAGGAAGGGAGGGAGGGAAAGAGAGAGAGAGAGAATAAAAGAGAAAGAAAGCAAGAGAAAGAGAGATGAGAAATGATAAAGGCATTCCGTTCACATGTAATGACAGGGGAAAAGAGCAGAATTCTCACCTGGTCCATGGTGCTGGTCACTCACCTGGTCCACGTTGCTGGCCATGCTGACCAGGTCGATCTTGGCTCTGTCGTAGGTCCACGAGCCGAACTTCATGGTGCAGTTCTGCTGGTCGAAGGGGAAGAAGGTGACGTCGATGCTGCAGGAGGACTTGTAGATGGCCGGGGGGACCCACTTGATCCAGTCGGGGGGGGGGGGGGGGGGGGGGAGGGAAGGGAGGAAGAGGGAGTGAGAGTGAGAGAGAGAGAGAGGGGGAGAGGGAGAGGGAGGGAGGGAGAGGGAGAGGGAGAGAGTGAGAGAGAGAAAACAAAGGCGAGAGAGAAGGAGAGAGAGAAGAAGAAAGAGAGAGAGGGGGGGAAGAAAAAGGAGGGAAGGGGGAGAGTGAGAGAGGGAGAGAGAGAGAGGGGGAGAGAGAGAGAGAGAAAAAAAGGGGAGAGAAAGAGAGAAGGAGAGAGGGGGGAAGATAGAAAGGGAGAGAGGGAGAGTGTGGGAAAGAGAGAGAGAAAAAAAGAAGAGAGAGAGAAAAAAGGAGAGAGGGGGGAAGAACGAAAGGGGGAGAGAGGGAGAGAAAGAGAGAGAGAGATGGAGAGAGAGAGAGAGAGAGAGAGAGAAAAGGAGAGAGAGAGAGAGAGGGAGAGAGAGAGAGAGAGGGAGAGGGAGGGAGGCGCCATTCTGGTTTAGCATCATGGCATCGGCGGCCATTTTGGCTTGGCCTCATGGTCCCGGCCGCCATTTTGGTTTGGCTAACCCTAACCCTAACCCTTGACAGAATATTTATCCAAGTGTATTATGGGAAGTATGCAAATTAGCGGCGGGAAAAGGGTTTTAGGGGGAGAGGAATTGCTGAGAGCTGATACTAAACGTGTTAGGGAGGGTGAGTTAAATTAGTTCTGGTTAGTAATGTTAGGAAAATGTTTTATGTCGATTCTAGCTCTAAGTTTTGTTATTGTAGGATGTGTTCCAAGAATAGGGTAAGTAAGTAACAAATGTAGTAGCTAATTAGACTTACTAGATGGGGTTAATGGGAGAGGTAGGATAATTTTTCTCATTAAGTTCTATAAGATCAATTGTATGTGGTCTAGGAGATTATTAGTGACAAGGAATCACCTGTTCCAATGGTAGGCCATACGAGGTGTAAGTAGGGTACTCAGAACGGGCCTCACTAGTGATAAGAAAATCTTAAGTGATTGTATGCCCGATCATCATATGTAACCTCGGTATTAGCCAATACCATGTGGGAGGGACTCGTAGTCATCGGGGGTCTGCAATAATAATAGTATTAATAATAATAATAATAGTAATAATAATAATAAGGATAATAATAATACTAATAATCACAGTGGTGATTATAATGATTATAATAGTAATAATAGTGATGATGATGGTATGGTAATATTAGTAATAATGATAATAATAATGGTCATATAGGTGATAAGTACTGAGTAATAAGCTAGAGGTAATAAGTGATAAGTGATAAGTAATGGGTAATAAGTGATGAGTAATGGGTAATAAGTGATGAGTAATGGGTAATAAGTGGAGGCGATAAGTAAAGAGTCCTACTACTACTACTAATAATAATAACAATAGTAATAATAATAATCATAATAATAATAATAATGCTGATAATCCTAATAGTAATAATAGTAATAATAGTGATAATGATATAATAAGTAATATGTGTTAAGTAATTAGTAAGGGGTGGTAAGTAAAGGGTAAAAAGAAAAAAGTGGTAAGTAAGAGTTACAAGTATTGAAAGGTAATAGGTGATAAGTAATGAGTAATGGGTAACAGGTGATAGGTAGTAAGTAATGGGTAATAGGTAATAAGAAAGGAGTAGTAAGTGAAAGGTGAACAATAATAAGTGATAGGTTAGGGGGTAAGTGTGTGAAAAGTAGGGGGGGGGGGGGGGAAGAAGGGGGGAAAAAACATTTTTTGGGGTTTTTCTTTTTTTGTGTTTTTTTTGGGAGGTGGTGGTGTCTGGGGAATCAGGGGAGTTATAATTTAGGAATTAGTGCTGGGGTAGGTCTGAAAGGCTTAGAGGTGGACCGGCTTTCAAACCTCGTAACTGGGTGATGGGGGTTAGTGATGTTATCGTCTAGGTCTATGCTAGAAAGGGCCCCTAGTTTAAGAAGCCTCGCCAGAGAGCCCAAATATTGGCCCCTGTAAGGGGTGTCCAATGGATCAGGTCTTGGGAGGTGTGAAAGTCCTGTGGAGGGATTTTGGGGATGTGGCTGAGATCCTCAATGGAGTTGTTTAGGTCAAGCAGTCTAATTTTGTGGTCCTCAGGTAAGTCGTTCGAGTAATTAATTTTGGGGACCAGGATGGTGGCCATTGGAAATGTTGACTCTGCTATAACGACCATGTCCTTAAGGATTTTTTTAAGGAACTCTCTAGAGTTCCTACCCCTGTTGTTTAGGCCAAAAGATAAGATTACTCTTTTGACCTCCGGGTAAGGTCGGGGAATCCCTGAGAGTATTGCGGTAGCGTGGTCGAGTCTGGCTCCTGGGTAGGTGTCCACCTGAATTTTATTATCCTGGATGTGGGGGAGTCTCCTGAGGTTGGAATCCCCCAGGATAATGGTCTCATGTGTGGGGTGGAGGGTCCAGGAGGTTTTGTCCCCGTAATGGTCATGTAGGGTGTGGAGTGCCGTAAGACTAGGGTTGGAAGGTGGGGTGGGGATGCCCTTATCCGTACTGGTGCTGGGGTTGTGTGTCCTACGGGGTGTTAGGGTAGGAGGGGGACCTAGGGGGAAAGTGATGTTCATTAGGGGGAGGGTTTTTTCTTTTTTCCTTTTGGAGGTAGGTGTTGATTGGGTGTGTGGGGAGGGGGAGGGGGGTAAAGAGGTTTTGTTAGTGGGATGGGTTGGAGTGGGACCTTGGGGTATTGAGGACGGGTAGGGAGGTGTCAATGGAATACGGGGTTACCGGCTTGGAATCCCCGGAGGGTGCGGTCATATGGTCGTTTGGAATGAGGTTGTGGAGTTTGGGGCCGGTGGTAAGGAGAGGGCTTGTCATACCTGTCATTCAATGGGGTCGGGGCTGCTGGTATGTTGGGACGGGGCAGGACAGTAGTGCCATGTGGCGGAGTATCCCTGTGGGGCCAACGGGGTATTAGGGTAGGTGGGGGACCTGGGGGGAAGGTGATGTCCATCAGGGGGAGGGGGGGTTTTGTTCTGTTGGGAGGTAGGTGTTGGTCGTGTGTATGGGGAGGGGGAGGGGGGTAAGGGGGTCTTGGAGAGGGCTTGTCATACCTGTCATTCAATGGGGTCGGGGCTGCTGGTATGGTGGGACGGGGCGGGACAGTAGTGCCATGTGGCGGAGTATCCCTGTGGGGCCAACGGGGTATTAGGGTAGGTGGGGGACCTGGGGGGAAGGTGATGTCCATCAGGGGGAGGGGGGGTTTTGTTCTGTTGGGAGGTAGGTGTTGGTCGTGTGTATGGGGAGGGGGAGGGGGGTAAGGGGGTCTTGTTTGTGGAAAGGGTCGGGATAAGGCGTTAGGGTATTGGGGATACCCTAACGCCTTTCGGAAGGTGCGGTCATATGGACCTTTGGAAGGAGGTTTTGGGGTTTGGGGCCAGTAGTCAGGGGAAGGTCTAACATTCCTGTTCTTCCAGGCCATGGTGGTGGTAGGTCTGTGGAGAGAAGAAATTGAAGAGGGAAGAGCTAGTAAATAGATGGAACCAATGGGAGAGTAGGGTTCAGCACTGGTTCAATGCTCGTTGAGGCCCAATGGAGAGAGTGTCTGGAGGCGACCGATCCAGATTCTCTCCCTACTTTGTCTCTGGGGGCGGGTCCATGTAGGGTCGTGGTCCAGACCCGTCAGGGTGAGGAAGCCAATGTCATGAAAACCAAAGTGTTGTACCAGTAATGTATTTGATTAGAGGTGGTTTGTTATATTATATAAGTGTTGAGTCAGTCGGGTGCCCAGGAAGTTACCCGTCTCCCCCACATAGGTCATGCCACAGAGTCTGCATTTGATGGCATAAATACAGTTGTAGCTCCGTAGGGACAGGGATGAGGGGGTGGCAAATGTCAAATGTGTTAATCTGGTTTTAATAGAGCTAGATTGTTTGAAGTGGGGGTGGTGTTTTTCGGGCTGGGTATTGAGTGGTTTGAGTTTACTGCGGACCAAGAGATCGCGGAGGTTAGGGTTCCTCCTGTAGGCCGATACCACCCTGTGTTTATCGAAGGGGTCTAAGTTGGACAAAATTGATACAAAGTTATTTTTAAGGGAGTTGTTTATTAAGACTGTGCTGCTGTTATAAGTAGTGACTAGGGGTAGGATTGTACCCTCCTGGCGGGGGCGGGTTTTTAGGAAAGAATCCTTGGCTTTGCGGAGGAGGGAACGAGTGCAACCCCTGGTCCGGAGGACCTGAAATAGGGTATGGGTGGCCATCTCAAAGTCTCTGTGCTGGGTACAGATGCGGTGGAATCTAAGTAATTGGGACTTTACTAGGCCTCTGAAGGTGTGGGGAGGATGGAAACTAGTTCGGTGGAGGAGAGAATGGGTATCAGTGTCCTTAAAAAACACTTTGATATCCAATTTGCCTGTTAGGGGGAAATTATTTCCTTTGAAGGTTGTGGTGTCTAGGAAATCAATGGAGTTAAAATCAAGGTTATGTTTGAGGGTAATGGATTTGTGGTGGGAATTTAGTAGATTAGCGAATTCCTTGAATTCTTCCCTGGAGTAAGGCCAAATGCCCCAGATGTCGTCTAAGTACCGGAGGTAGTAAGATGGTTTGAGGGGGCATAGTGTAGGCCTATGTCTCCTACTGAATCACTGGTCCATAGTGTAGGCCTATGTCTTGGTCTCACCATCACTTCCTACCGATTGTCGGAAGAGAAAAAAAACACACAAGTTAAATGCCAAATGACAATGACATGATTGACACCAACCAGTCTTCAATCATGTCTTCATCTACTCTCCACCAGTCCTGTAGCTCCCTCTACTGGCCAGACGCTGCATGCTCCCCACAGGGGGCCCAACAGTGTTTACACAATTTAGTCTGGCAGTATTGTTGTTAATAGGACCACAGTTATAGTCTGGCAGTATTGTTGCTAATAGGACCACAGTTATAGTCTGGTAGTATTGTTGTGATCAGGTCTACACAGTATAAATCCTGATTTTACGACATTATAATTGTACTGTGACTGTAACCAGGGAGTAGCTAAAAGGACTGTAGAATTTAGGAAGGGGCTGGTTATCTAACTAACTCTGAGCTAAATAGGCAGTGTAGGAGGATACAGGCAGGGGGCGCCAGCAAACCGTTAAAACTAGCAGTTACTATCGTTAGCATTAGCATGGGAATTAGCATTAGCATTGAATTAGCATTAGCATTAGCATTGGAATTAGCATTAGCCTTAGCATACAAACAACTAAACACACGGTAACGGTATCCCATATGAACAACACATTTATTTACATAACTGATGTATACATCCCCAGATATATACACTCCCTCCCCGCCGGCCACACACACACTCAATCACTCACTCATAGTATCTGGCCTGAACAGGCTTATAGTCCCGGACTGTGGTGCGCGTTGAGGCCTGGTTGGATGGCATGTGCGTCGAGGAAGGTAGCAGACAAAAGGGGGGGGGTGACGTAGCAACGCGGAGGGAAAGGGCCTTCTTCGTGGTCCACGACGAGGTGAAGGGCCCAGGTCCGGTGGTCCACGTCGAAGCTCCGATGGAGTCAGCGTTCGGTCGCAGTCCGCTCGTGGAGGCGACGATTCTGTCCAGTTTGGCGTCTCGCTTGGTCCAATCGTTAACAGCCGGCTGCTGGCAAGGCTGTCTAACGGGAACACAACTAAACGGGCTATCACAGCTCTGAACTCGATAATCACTCTTGGTCTTCAGCTTCAGCACGGGGTGCGTGTTACTGAATCCGCCATCTTAGATTGACTTCTCGTTACTCTCTCTCGTTTGGTCTCTCTCGTTCTGATTCTCATCACACACTGACACACTGAGCACTTCCGTTCCTATATATACACCACCGAACCTAGCATCCGGGTCACGGACACACCCCGGATATACCACGTCATCAAACATATACATAAACATTACAATAACAATACATACACTTCACGAAACGTATATGAATAGTATAGAAAATAACAAAGGAAATAACTGGGGCAAGATAGGGCTGGTTTGGGGAAACTAAACTGGCTCTAAACTGTGGGCCTTCACAACAGCCGCCCCATGAAACCCTCGGTTTCAGTTAACTAAGGAAGGCACACTGGCTAGGCTGCTCTAGCAGCGTGAGGTAGGAGGTGATAGTGTCCTTCGTAATTTGAGGGAGCTCAATCAGGCGTGCCACAGGTCGGGTGTAAGTGCGACCACCAACGTCCACGATGGCCGTCCGCACCCTTCCATCCGGACCCGGCAGGACCTTGGTCACTCTGCCTGTCTGCCAGGCGGCGCGTGGAAGGGACTGATCGATCACCAGTACCACGGCACCTTCGGACAAGTTGTCTCTCTCCCTCAGCAGAGTCTTCTGCTTCTCCTCCTTCTCCAGGGCGCGGATGTGCTCCTCGAAGCAGATCAGAGCGTCTTCCTTGTCCATGTTCTGCAGCTCCTCGTACTCAGCGAAGGTGGGGTTGTCCAGCAGGTACTGCTGGGCCTCGGACCAGGTGGTGCGGTAGGTGACGTTGGCCATGTTGTCCAGAATGCTCTTCAGCGCCTCCCAGTTCCTCTTCCTGAGCTGCTTGGCTTGTTCCTTCTCCTTCTTAGCCTTGTAGGCCTTAAACGCTTGCTTCTTCTCACTCAGCTTGGGCAGGGCGCTGTAGCGTGGGTCGTTGATGATCATTCTCATGGCTTGCTCCCATGACGCGTTGGATGAAACACCCTTCTCCTTCAGAAGCTCTTTGAAGGCCTGCTTGGCCTCCTCTTTTGGGTTCCACTTGTACGTTTTCTTCGCCAACTCCGGCCTTTCCTCCTTGGAGGCGTCTACAATACTGGCTGAGACTTCCATGGCTGACGTGTACTCGACGGAGTTGACGGGTGCGTCAATGCTGACCTCGGCCACGTGAGGGTGCATGGCCACCTGCAGGTGTTCCTCGGCAACAGCTGTTGCCGCCATGGCCTCCATGTCCATCATGGTCGCCATGGTAGCAGCAGGATCAACCTGAAGAGTGGGAACGGGGGCGGTGCCAGGAGCTGCAGCTTCTACCGTCCCATTCTCCTCCGCTTTGATCATCGCTTCAAGATCTTCCAGCTCTTTGGGCTTGGTCCACCGGGACTCCTTAGTCTGGGAGTTGTAGTAGTAAGGCTTTCCCGTGTCAGACTTGTACTCCTTCCACGGGCACTTAGACAACAGTTGCTCAGCAGGAGATTTCAGGTCGTCTGGTTTCTCCCATGAGGACTGTTTAGTCTCTGTGTTGTAGAAGTAGGTCTTCCCATCCAGAGACTTATGCTCTGTCCACAGAGGCTTCTTCTTTGGTTGGTCATCCTGTGGTGAACCATTTGTGGTACTAACTGTTCCAGGTGCACTGGCAGCAATAGATTCCACTCCAGGCGGTCCGGTTGGTTGGTTTGCTTCTTCGGTTCGGACATGGAGGGATGACGTAGCTCTCCCGTCTCTCTCTCCCCTCGGTAGCGCCTTGGAGGGCCCACCCAAGCGCAGTCTTAACAGCCATCGGGCAGCCTCGTGGTCCTCTCAGCGGAGGACGGAGCGACACGATCAGTTCAGCGTTGTCCGAGCCGATGAGAAGGGTTGGCTCCGCTCCTTCTATCGGATGTAGGTCTACTCGCCGTAGGTGGGAATATCTTGCGCGTAATCTCTCCAGGGGGTAGTCGTAGCGGGAGAGCGCTAGCTGGTCTGCGGTGAAGACATTCTTCAGCCGATATCTGTCCGACGGCCGCCCCGCCGGGGAGATGGAGAAGTTGATTCTCGCCCC
The DNA here is from genome assembly GCF_963989245.1 of Nansenia antarctica. Classification (NCBI taxonomy): domain Eukaryota; kingdom Metazoa; phylum Chordata; class Actinopteri; order Argentiniformes; family Microstomatidae; genus Nansenia; species Nansenia antarctica. Next base: position 29,134,301 of record NC_137685.1, on the reverse strand, counting down.
GGTGACCTCTTTAAGGTCGCGACGTATCGTGCGCAGAGTCAGCTTCTCCGCAGTCCCTTGGAGCCCCAACTGGCGCGCTGCCCCCTGGAGAAGGATGGTCCGTTCCGACCCGTCGTCTAGAACGGCGTACGTGTCGTACACAGCGTTGTTGTGGTGAAGTCGGACCTTCACCACCTTCAGTAGGACCTTGGAGCCGCTGCTCCGGGCTGGGTCTAGGTAGTAGACAGGTGTTGCCTCTTCCGGTGCGCTACCGGACCTAGGGCTTCTGGTGCCCTCCGTGGACCTGGCGAGGGAGACCTCGTGTAAGATGTTGAGGTGGACCTCCTCACAGCGGTTGCACTTTCTCCTCAAGGTGCAGTTCTTAGCCAGATGGTCGCGCCCACAGTTCCAGCACCTCTTGTTCTCCTCGAGCCACCTCTGCTTGGCCTCGGTACTCAGGTTGTTGAAGTCACTGCACTCATTGAACCAGTGCTCGCTGGTGCAGTACGGACATGGCGGTGGACCTCTCCGTCCCTTTTGATGGGGTTGAGAGGAATCCTTTCCCTCAGGTCGGGCTTTCCTCTCTCTCCGAGGCTCCTCCTCCGTGTGCAGCACTCCTACTGGGCGTCCTCTGTTCGAGCTCGGCCCGTCCCAGCGGTCTCCCTTCTCCCTCTCCTTCTTCGGCTCAGCGTAACCCATGGCGTCTACGTTGGTGTCATGCACTTCCTCCAGTAGGAACTCCACGAAGGCAGCCATGCTCAGACCCAACTTCCCGGGGTTACGAACGCGCTGCTGTCGCCGGAACCTCTCCTGCCGGAAGCGTGGGATCTTGCGGAGCAGCCGCTCTACGTTGGAGGTGCTGTTGATCTCGCTGGCGCCAGCTGGGCCCTGCGTCTTCAGCATTCCAACCAAGGTGTGCACGCGGAGCGCGAAGTCATCCAGCGCCCGGTCATCCTTGATGGGGGCCTGCTGTTCGAGGGCTTGCAGTTCAGCAAGGGCGTGGTTCCAGGGACGACCGTAGCGGGCATCCAAGTCGGCGAGCGCTCTGGTGTAAGGTGTCGGTGCGGAGGCATGGGCCAGAACCATGTTGTGGGCTCTGGGGTTCCTCACATGCTGAAGGAGAATCGCATATTTGTAGGACTCTGAGCAGGAGTCGTCCAAGAGCGTGTCTAGGCAGATGCGTAGTTCCACATACTGGCTCCTGTCCTCGTCCTTGAAGAAGGGGAACTTGGGTCCCTCCACCTGGGGAAACATCCTGTAGTGGATGATCGGGGCTGGAGTGACGGTCTGGGTGTCCGGCCTGCATGCATTTTGGTGCACTGGAGGACCTAGGGGTGTGCTACGCTCTTGGGGGATGGTTCCCCTCCCGGGCAGCGACGCTGGCTCCCTCTGGGCCGCGTAGCGGTCGGGTCCCTGGTCCTCTTCCTTCCAGGTGGTCAGCTGGGCCTGTAGTTGGACAGTCATGGCGGGGGTCATGGAGCCATCGGCGGGGGGTTCAGGAGATGGCACTCGAGAGGGCCGTGCGGAGGATGCTCTGGAGCTACGGGCCGACGGAGCTCTGCTGATGCACACGTCGCGCATGGTCTGCAGCATTTCCTCCATCTTCTCCGCGCGCAGTTGCTCTCTCTCCATCTGGAGGCGGTCGCGCTCCATCTGGAAGCGTTCACGTTCTAGCGCCTCCTGGCGCTGTCTCTCCGCCGCGCGTTCCGCTCCGTTCATCTGGAAGCGTTCACGTTCTAGCGCCTCCTGGCGCTGTCTCTCCGCCGCCTCCATCTGGAGGCGCTCGCGCTCGAAATGGATGCGTTCCCTCTCTCGTTCACGCTCGAACTGGAGGCGTTCTCGCTCTAACGCCACCTCGGCCTGTTGGCGCATACATTCGGACAGCGCGGCACTACTCCCTCTGGAGTGCAGGCTATCCGCCCCAGAGGCAGAACTGCCCACGGAAACCCTGGACCGGGAGGAAGCCACTGAGCGGCAGGAGCTAGGTCTCGAGCGCGCCGTACTGGGAGGCAGATCGTTAAGGCTGAGGCCCTCCCTCTTCCGCCCGCAGGCGCTGTCGGACCGGGCCTCTCCTTCCTGCTCTTCCGTTTCCACGGCAAAACCCTGCGGTTCTGCCATCTCATCCTCAGGCTGGTGCTCTTTGAGGGCTGTCTCAGTGCTAGCCACCCGCGCGCCGGCGGACACCTCGGCCTCTCCGACCACTGTATCCCGTGGAGTGCGCTCCTCGCTACCACTCAGTGAGCTTTCGAGCTCAAGCTCATACTCCTGTAACCTCGGAGGCAACCGCGGGACTCTCTGTGGTCGTGGCTCTGGCTCAGGGGGCGGAGAAGGGGGGGTAACTGTCTGGTCTGGTTGGCTGCGCTCAGCCATGCTATCACTACACTACCTATCCGGCTCGAAGGACCAATTGTAACCAGGGAGTAGCTAAAAGGACTGTAGAATTTAGGAAGGGGCTGGTTATCTAACTAACTCTGAGCTAAATAGGCAGTGTAGGAGGATACAGGCAGGGGGCGCCAGCAAACCGTTAAAACTAGCAGTTACTATCGTTAGCATTAGCATGGGAATTAGCATTAGCATTAGCATTGAATTAGCATTAGCATTAGCATTGGAATTAGCATTAGCCTTAGCATACAAACAACTAAACACACGGTAACGGTATCCCATATGAACAACACATTTATTTACATAACTGATGTATACATCCCCAGATATATACACTCCCTCCCCGCCGGCCACACACACACTCAATCACTCACTCATAGTATCTGGCCTGAACAGGCTTATAGTCCCGGACTGTGGTGCGCGTTGAGGCCTGGTTGGATGGCATGTGCGTCGAGGAAGGTAGCAGACAAAAGGGGGGGGGTGACGTAGCAACGCGGAGGGAAAGGGCCTTCTTCGTGGTCCACGACGAGGTGAAGGGCCCAGGTCCGGTGGTCCACGTCGAAGCTCCGATGGAGTCAGCGTTCGGTCGCAGTCCGCTCGTGGAGGCGACGATTCTGTCCAGTTTGGCGTCTCGCTTGGTCCAATCGTTAACAGCCGGCTGCTGGCAAGGCTGTCTAACGGGAACACAACTAAACGGGCTATCACAGCTCTGAACTCGATAATCACTCTTGGTCTTCAGCTTCAGCACGGGGTGCGTGTTACTGAATCCGCCATCTTAGATTGACTTCTCGTTACTCTCTCTCGTTTGGTCTCTCTCGTTCTGATTCTCATCACACACTGACACACTGAGCACCAGTGATGCCGGTAACGCGATACTAAGTAACGCGATACTCTAATCTGAATACTTTTCCCAGTAACGAGTATTCTAACGCGATACTATTTCCAAATCAGTAATCGGATTAAAGTTACTTATTCAAGTGGCTGTGCGTTACTATTGCGTTACTACCTCATAACTTAGGCTAAATGCAGTATTTCTTTGTAATGTTCGATAGTAAACAAACATTTCTCGCGTCTTGGGGAGTGACGTCAGTGCCCACGTTTTCAACACGAGGTTACTATGGAAGGCCATGCCCGCAAAAAACGGCTCTCGACTATCGCGAGATTGCAGCAGAATCGCTCACGTGTATCACCACGCTGATTGCACAGTGTAAACAGAAGCGTAGCATACACAATGGAGCGAGAACAGAGATATGCGTTAAATAGCTGGAAATATAAGGATTATTTTGAGTTTGTGTCAGCAAAGGATGACAAGAACATAAATGTTGATCATTGATAAACTAAATTGATAAGACTCACCCAGTTTAGGATTAGGATTATATTAGGATCATATCTGAATGGTCAGGGTAGGTTTTAGGTTTTGTGAAACCACTCCTTGCTAGTTACTGTTAAATAAAGATTATATTTATTTTATTGTTTAAAAACAAGTATTTATGTTGGGTGAGGCAAAGAAAGACTCTTTATTTTGTTGTTTTAAGTTATTGTTTAAAGTTTAATTATGCAATTTAAGTTACTGTTAAAATAAAGTGAGTTTTGGCAAAACCAGTTTTCATGTTTATGTTGCGGGGGGGGGGGGTCGGGTGCCTAGGCAGCTGCCAATAGTAACTAAAAAAGTAACTAGTAATCTAACTTAGTTACTTTTAAAATCAACTAATCAGTAAAGTAACTAGATTACTTTTTAAAGGAGTAATCAGTAATCAGTAATCAGAATACTTTTTCAAAGTAACTGTGGCAACACTGCTGAGCACTTCCGTTCCTATATATACACCACCGAACCTAGCATCCGGGTCACGGACACACCCCGGATATACCACGTCATCAAACATATACATAAACATTACAATAACAATACATACACTTCACGAAACGTATATGAATAGTATAGAAAATAACAAAGGAAATAACTGGGGCAAGATAGGGCTGGTTTGGGGAAACTAAACTGGCTCTAAACTGTGGGCCTTCACAACAGTGACCGTCATATTTTTTCTCCGCCAACTTGGAATGGATCTCTTATCCTTTAACACCCTAAGGAGAGACATGCACCATGCATGTCCATATGCAATTTTGGACCAATCAGACTTACAGGTGATTTTAAGTTAATTTTTATAAGTTTGGCCAGATTTTGCACCTTCAGAAAAATCCATCATGGCGGACCTTATCGGTTCTTGAGGCAAATATGTTCCCCATGAGGAAAGACACATATGTACCAAGTTTCATACATCCGGGGTGGAAATGCCAGCATTCTGAAGTTAATTATTTACTTTTGGTTATTATAGCGCCACCTATGGTTTAATCATGGTCATTCTTTCTGCCATAGTTACTGATGCTCTCTAGTTGTGGCATGCACATTTATAGCATTTTCGGTCAGGGACTTTTTAAGCTATTTGACCAAAGCGGGGAAAAAGAATAATAAGGAGTATAACAATAACAATAACAATTAACCAATAACAATCTAATAATCTAATAACCAATAACAATACTGTTCCTACGTAGTAGTAGTAGGAACACTAATTAAGACAAGTATCCCAGTTCTAGTGGCAGCTGTCATGTGAAAAAGACAGGATACTACATGAAAACCATTGTCTTTTTCAACATATTTAAACATATGGACATTTGATTTTCATTTGAACAATATTGATGGATGGAGGTAATATAACTAATCAAATGAAACAGAAATTATTATTTTCTTAAATATGTAATCTATTTGTAAAATGGAATTAATGGAAATGCAATTTTCTTGTGAGCAAAAACAAGACACCCCCCACATGTATTGCTACTTTGTGTATTGCTACTCTGTGTGTAAATGATTAGAACATTGTTAGAGAGGATTTTGGAGGAGCCTGTCTTATTTAAACCTCAGACATTTAGTTTGGTTTGCTCTTGATTGTTGAAGTGAGTGGTGTCACCATGGAGATAAATCGAGCTCTCTGAGGCCTGCAGAAAGAGGGTTGTAGATGTGTATGAGTCTGGGAAGGGATTTATAAAGATATCCAAACAATTAGAAATCAGCCATTCCACTGTCCTGAAAATAATTTACAAGTGGAGAACATTTAAAACAACTGCCAACATGGCCAGGTCAGGCCGTCCAAGCATTTTCAAACACCATGACTTCTGGAACAATGTGTTTTGGATGAAGTATTTATGCACAGTAACAGAAGACTTGTTTGGTACAAACCAAAGACAGCATTTGAGCACAAGAACCTCATAGCAGCTGTGAAGCATGGGGGTGGAAATGTAAGCAACTTACCATGAGAGGAAGGGGGTTGTGGAGTACCCTGTACCAGTGGTAAATGTCTCCACAACCCCCTGCCCTCGAATGGTTAATTGCTTTTCTACAAAAGCTACCACATAATATAAAAAATACACAGATGTAACATTATTTCAAAAATACACAGTTGTAAGTTGTAACATTAAATTCATTTATTTACAATCATTAATCATTTCTTGACTTACTTGACTTAGGTCCTTTTTCTTCAGGGGGGTATTCCATCAACATCGCTAAAAGAAAATCCAGGTTTAGTCTGACAAGTCTCACGAGAGTTCCTAAAAATACCCATGCATATTCTGATAAGTCTCGCGAGAAGTTATCAAAAATAAGCCAGGATTTTCCTTTAGCAACGTTGATGGAATACCCCCCGGGTGTGAAGAGTAGGGCCTCCAACGAATTGACGCCACCGGTCTCTGTCCCTCGCCACAGCGGCCGCCGCCTCCCGGGATCTCAGACCCGGCATGTCACGCTGCCTCTCGACGGTTCTCCTCCAGGTTTCTTTGGGGCTTTCCCCTTTTTCTTCGTCCATCATTCAGGGGTCCATCTGAGGGCTGTGCGTTGATGGTCATCCGGGCTTTTCCTCAACACGTGGCCGATGTACTTCCATCTTCTCTTTCTGATCTGCGTGCTTACTTACCATCTCTATACCAGCACGTTCTCTCACTTCTTCGTTTGACGAAGACTGACTGCTGTTCCACAACTTCTTTAAACGATTAATCATTTCAGAATACATATATCCTTCCGCCACAGAATATAGTCCCATAAACAACGTTAACGATTGCATTGTAGGCTTGGCCACAATTCACTGGCCTTTGAGCCAACTTGTTCGTGATTGGTGCCTTGGAATGACACTCCAGATTGGTAGACTGCTATTGGCTAAACAGTGGGCGGAGTCAGCACAGGTGTTCTTAATCAGATTGATTGGGAGGCGCATTGATACTGGAAATGCGGTCGGAGCTGAACTGAAGGGAGTTGGGGGTATTTACCACTGTTGCTAGCCAATCAGAATCCAGTATCCAAACATGAATTCTATATTGTATCACAGGGTGCTTGAGGAAAATGTGAGACCATGCAAAATTGAAGCTAAAGCAGATGTGGACCATGCAACATGACAATGACCCAAAACATTCCAGTAAATCCACCAACGAACGGCTCAAAAGAAAGAAATGGAGAGTTCTGGAAAGGCCAAGTGAAAGCCCGGATCTGAATCCTATTGAGATGCTGTGGGGTGATTTGAAATGGGCTGTGCATGCAAGACAAGACACCCCTCAAACACATCTGGAATAATTCTGCATGGAGGGATGGGGAAAAACTGTGTCAGAGATTTAATTGAGGTTATTTCAGCCAAAAAGTGCAATACCAGCTGTTATGAAGGCCCACAACTTAGAGCCAGTTAGTTTCCCCAAATCAGCCCTATTTTGCCCCTGTTATTTACTTTATTATTTTCCATACTATTCATGTAGGTTTTCGTGAAGTGTATGTATTGTTATTGTAATGTTTATGTATATGTTTGATGACGTGGTATATCCGGGGTGTGTCCGTGACCCGGATGCTGGGTTCGGGTGGTGTATATATAGCGACGGAAGTGGTCTGTGCGCCAGTGTGACGAGAATCAGAGTGATGAGAGTAACGAGAGAGAGTAACGAGAGAGAAGTAACGAGAAGTCGACCTAAGATGGCGGAGTCAGTAAAACGCACACCGTGCTGAAGCTGAAGACGCCAAGTGATTATTGAGTTCACAACTGTGATAGCCCGTTTAGCTGTGTCCCCGTTAGCCAGCCTTGCCAGCAGCCGGCTGCGAACGTTGGACCAAGCGAGACCCAAGCTGGACAGAGCGGTCGCCTTCACGAGGTGGATTGCGACCGACCGTGGACCACCGGACCTGAGACATTCACACCTCGTCGTGGACCACGAAGAAGCCCCTTTCCCTTCGCGTTGCTACGTCACCCCCCCCCTTTGTCTGCTGCCTTCCTCGAAGCACATGCGAGCTCCAACCAGGCCTCAACGCGCTCCTTTCAGTCCGGGACTCTGAGCCTTTTCCAGGCTAGGTACTGTGAGTGAGTGATTGAGTGTGTGTGTGGCCGGCGGGGAGGGAGTATATATATATGGGGATGTATATATCAGTTGTGTAAATAAATGTGTTTGTTCATATGGGATACCGTTGCTGTGTGTTTAGTCGTCTGTTAATGCTAATGCTAATGTTAATGCTAATGCTAATGCTAATGCTAATGCTAATGCTAACGATAGTACTGCTAGTCTAAAGGGTTGCTGGCGCCCCCTGCCTGTATCCTCCTACACTGCCTATTTAGCTCAGAGTTAGTTAGATAACCAGCCCTTCCTAAATTCTACAGTCCTTTTAGCTACTCCCTGGTTACAATTGGTCCTTCGAGCCGGATAGGTTGTGTAGTGATAGCATGGCTGAGCGCAGCCAACCAGACCAGACAGTTACCCCCCCTTCTCCGCCCCCTGAGCCAGAGCCACGACCACAGAGAGTCCCGCGGTTGCCTCCGAGGTTACAGGAGTATGAGCTTGAGCTCGAAAGCTCACTGAGTGGTAGTGAGGAGCGCACTCCACGGGATCCAGTGGTCGGAGAGGCCGAGGTGTCCGCCGGCGCGCGGGTGGCTAGCACCGAGACAGCCATCAAAGAGCACCAGCCTGAGGATGAGATGGCAGAACAGCAGGGTTTTGCCGTAGAAACGGAAGAACAGGAAGGAGAGGCCCGGTCTGACAGCGCCTGCGGGCGGAAGAGGGAGGGCCTCAGCCTTAACGATCTGCCTCCCAGTACGGCGCGCTCGAGACCTAGCTCCTGCCGTTCAGTGGCTTCCTCCCGGTCCAGGGTTTCCGTGGGCAGTTCTGCCTCGGGGGCGGATAGCATGCACTCCAGAGGGAGTAGTGCCGCGCTGTCAGAATGTATGCGCCAACAGGCCGAGATGGCGTTAGAGAGGGAACGCATCCATTTCGAGCGCGAGCGCCTCCAGATGGAAGGAGCGGAACGTGCGGCGGAGAGACAGCGCCAGGAGGCGTTAGAGAGGGAACGTGCGGCGGAGAGACAGCGCCAGGAGGTGTTAGAGAGGGAACGCATCCATTTCGAGCGCGAGCGCCTCCAGATGGAGGGGGCGGAACGCGCGGCGGAGAGGCAGATGGGGAGAAAGCAACTGCACGCGGAGACGATGGCGGAAGTGATGCAGACCATGCGCGACGTGTGCATCAGCAGAGCTCCGTCGGCCCGTAGCTCCAGAGCATCATCCGCACGGCCCTCTCGAGTGCCATCTCCTGAACCCCCCGCCGATGGCTCCATGACCCCCGCCATGACTGTCCAACTACAGGCCCAGCTGACCACCTTGAAGGAAGAGGACCAGGGACCCGACCGCTACGCGGCCCAGAGGGAGCCAGCGTCGCTGCCCGGGAGGGGAGCCATTCCCCAAGAGCGTAGTACACCCCTAGGTCCTCCAGTGCACCAAAATGCATGCAGGCCGGACACCCAGACCGTCACTCCAGCCCCGATCATCCACTACAGGATGTTTCCCCAGGTGGAGGGACCCAAGTTCCCCTTCTTCAAGGACGAGGACAGGAGCCAGTATGTGGAACTACGCATCTGCCTAGACACGCTCTTGGACGACTCCTGCTCAGAGTCCTACAAATATGCGATTCTCCTTCAGCATGTGAGGAACCCCAGAGCCCACAACATGGTTCTGGCCCATGCCTCCGCACCGACACCTTACACCAGAGCGCTCGCCGACTTGGATGCCCGCTACGGTCGTCCCTGGAACCACGCCCTTGCTGAACTGCAAGCCCTTGAACAGCAGGCCCCCATCAAGGATGAACGGGCGCTAGATGACTTCGCGCTCCGCGTGCACACCTTGGTTGGGATGCTGAAGACGCAGGGCCCAGCTGGCGCCAGCGAGATCAACAGCACCTCCAACGTAGAGCGGCTGCTCCGCAAGATCCCACGCTTCCGGCAGGAGAGGTTCCGGCGACAGCAGCGCGTTCGTAACCCCGGGAAGTTGGGTCTGAGCATGGCTGCCTTCGCGGAGTTCCTACTGGAGGAAGTGCATGACACCAACGTAGACGCCATGGGTTACGCTGAGCCGAAGAAGGAGAGGGAGAAGGGAGACCGCTGGGACAGGCCGAGCTCGAACAGAGGACGCCCAGTAGGAGTGCTGCACACGGAGGAGGAGCCTCGGAGAGATAGGAAAGCCCGACCTGAGGGAAAGGATTCCTCTCAACCCCCTCCAAAGGGACGGAGAGGTCCACCGCCATGTCCGTACTGCACCAGCGAGCACTGGTTCAATGAGTGCAGTGACTTCGACAACCTGAGTACCGAGGCCAAGCAGAGGTGGCTCGAGGAGAACAAGAGGTGCTGGAACTGTGGGCGCGACCATCTGGCTAAGAACTGCACCTTGAGGAGAAAGTGCAACCGCTGTGAGGAGGTTCACCTCAACATCCTACACGAGGTCTCCCTCGCCAGGTCCACGGAGGGCACCAGAAGCCCTAGGTCCGGTAGCGCACCGGAAGAGGAAACACCTGTCTACTATCTAGATCCAACCCAGAGCAGCGGCTCCAAGGTCCTACTGAAGGTGGTGAAGGTCCGACTGCACCACAACAACGCTGTGTACGACACGTACGCCGTTCTAGACGACGGGTCGGAACGGACCATCCTCCTCCAGGAGGCAGTGCGCCAGTTGGGGCTCCACGGGACTGAGGAGAAGCTGACTCTGCGCACGATACGTCGCGACCTTAAAGAGGTCACCGGGGCGAGAATCAACTTCTCTATCTCCCCGGCGGGGCGGCCGTCGTATAGATATCGGCTTCAGAATGTCTTCACCGCAGACCAGCTAGCGCTCTCCCGCTACGACTACCCCCTGGAGAGATTACGCGCAAGATATTCCCACCTACGGCGAGTAGACCTACATCCGATAGAAGGAGCGGAGCCAACCCTTCTCATCGGCTCGGACAACGCTGCACTGATCGTGTCGCTCCGTCCTCCGCTGAGAGGACCACGAGGCTGCCCGATGGCTGTTAAGACTGCGCTTGGGTGGGCCCTCCAAGGCGCTACCGAGTGGAGAGATAGAGACGGGAGAGCTACGTCATCCCTCCATGTCCGCACCGAAGAAGTGCAGACCATCAACTGCCTTCACACCAGTGTGGACTCCATGAATGCGGCGCTACTAGACAACGTCCAGAAGCTGTGGACGTTAGACGTTGCGCCCTACAAGAATGAGAAGCTCTACGTACGGTCAAAGGAGGACGTCTACGCCATAGACCTCCTTAAAGCAAAGACGGTGCGTATCGAAGTCCAGGGCGTGAAGAGATACGTCACACCACTACTCCGAAGAGAACCCATGCCGGAGTTTCGAGTATCCCCTCGAACCGTCCTACAGTGTCTGACCAGCACTGAGAAGCGTATGAGGAAGGACGAGGTCCTTGCTGCTTCTTACAGAACGGAGATGAAGAAACTGACGGAGTCCGGTCTGGTGAAGAAGCTTGAGCCAGCCGAGGCGAACCAGAGTGCCGAGTCTTGGTACCTCCCGCACCACAATGTTCACCACAACGGGAAGAACCGAGTGGTCTTCAACTGTAGCTACCAGGTGGGGAAGCTCAACCTCAACCACTATCTTCTCCCTGGTCCAACCTTGACCCCAGCCCTCTTGGGAGTTCTGGTGCGATTCCGTCAGCAGCCGATCGCAGTCAGTGGTGACATTAAGCGAATGTTTCACCAGGTCAGGATGTTGGAGGAAGACAAGCCACTCATGAGGTTTCTGTGGAGAGAGGACCCGAGCGACCCCGACCCCTCTATCTACCAGTGGGAGGTGCTACCCTTCGGGACGACCTGCAGCCCCTGTTGCGCCACCTATGCGCTACAGACTCACGCCGCACAGGAGACGGCACCTCCTGGAGTGTTTGACGCCGTCCATAAGAGTTTTTACGTGGACAACTGCCTTCACAGTTCGAAGACAGCCACGGAAGCCCGTCAGCTAGTCCAGGACCTGCGTGCTCATCTCCAGGAGGGTGGATTTGAGATCTGCCAGTGGGCCAGCAACGACCCGCAAGTCATCAGAGACCTCCCGAAGGAGGCCACCTCGACCAGCAGCGAGGCTTGGGTCTCTCACTCACCAGATGATGCTCAGGAGATGACGCTCGGACTTATCTGGCAGTTCCAGACCGACACTCTACGCTATCGCAATAAGCCTGCCAAGCCCCAACGCGTCACGATGAGAACGATATACAGCACTCTAGCGAGCCAGTACGACCCACTGGGATATATCGCTCCCTTCACGACGATGGCCAAGGTACTTGTCCGGGAGCTGTGGGCCCAAGAACGAGGATGGGACGATCCTCTGCCTCGTCACCTAGAAGAGAAGTGGAAGGCCTGGGAGCAGGAACTTCCCACTCTTCAGCACATCAAGCTGCAGCGGAGCTACTTCCCTCCCTCCACGGACCTAGAGAGGAGTGTCCTCACGTTACATGTATTCTGCGACGCCTCGGAGATGGCGTACGGGTCCGTGGCATACGTCAGAGCGGCAGAGCTTGGAGGTGAAGTCCACGTCTCGTTTGTCCTGGCACGTTCCCGAGTAGCGCCGAAGAAGCAACAGTCCATCCCAAGACTGGAGCTGTGTGCTGCCCTGAACGGCGCGCAACTGGGAAGGTTCCTGCTCGACGAGCTCCAGCTACCGCTGATGAGCGTCACCATGTGGTCAGACTCCACTACCGTCCTACAGTGGTTGAAGTCCAGCTCATGTCGGTATAAGGTGTTCGTGGGCACCCGAGTCGCAGAGATTCTGGAGTTGACTGAGGTGAACTGCTGGCGTTATGTAGACACCAAGAGGAACCCTGCTGACGTCATCACGAGAGGGGCAACTCTCCAGGATCTGGCTGAGCCCCACCTGTATCACACGGGACCAGACTTCCTACAGGAGCGGGAGTCAGAGTGGCCAGCCACGCCGGCGTTAGCAGAAGACAGAGAGGACAAAGAGCTGCGTAAGACGTTGTTCTGCGGAGTCACCCAGGTCGTAGACCCTGAGACTACTCCGGGAGAGGAGTGTGAGACGCTCGAAGAGCTGCAGAAGAGGATGTTCTGCTCCAAGGCCGGTCTACCCCTAGATACTACGCTCAGCGCCGAAGATTACACCGCGGCGGAGCTCCTGGTGCTGCAGAGTGCCCAACAGGATGCCTTCTCCCGAGAGCGGGAGTGTCTCGAGAAAGGGAAGCCGATCCCCTCGGACAGTAGACTCCGCGGCTTAGCTCCAGAGCTCGACGGTGTTCTCATCCGCGTGGGTGGCAGACTGCGCCGCGCTCAAGATCTAGACCTAGACACGAAGCATCCCATCGTGCTTCCCACTAAGCATCAGGTCACCAGATTGGTCATCAAGCACCATGATGACAAAGTGCAGCACGCGGGTGGAGAGCGTGTCTTCGCGGAGGTACGACGGAGATTCTGGATACTCCATGGACGGGAGGCGGTACGGAGATATCAAAGGTCCTGCTCGGACTGCCAGAGGTGGCGAGCCACGCCGCCGCAGCCCATGATGTCCGATCTGCCCGAGGACCGGCTGCGACTGAGACAGGCTCCGTTCCACTCTACTGGGGTCGACTGTTTCGGGCCACTCCTAGTCCGAAACCGGCGAGCCTCCGAAAAGCGGTGGGGCATCATCTACACGTGCCTGACGACGAGAGCAATGCACCTGGAAGTTCTGCACCAGCTCACAAGCGACAGCTTCCTCATGTCCTTCAAGAGGTTCACCTCCAGGCGAGGGACCCCTAAGACCCTCCGGTCGGACAGAGGCACCAACTTCGTCGGTGGTGAGGCCGAGCTGAGGGCGAGCTACGCTGCGATGACTGAGGAGGCCCGTGACCGACTCGCCTCCCAGCAAGTGAAGTTTGAGTTCAACCCCCCAAATGCTCCACACTTCGGGGGAGCCTGGGAGCGGGAGATTCGCTCAGTAAAGAACGTCCTACGTACCATTCTCGGACAGAAGGTGCCTACCGATGAGGTGCTCGGGACTGTACTAGCAGAGATTGAGGGCATCTTGAACTCCCGGCCCCTAGGCTATACCTCCAGTGATGTAGCAGATCTGGATCCCATTACGCCCAACTTCTTGCTGATGGGGCGGCGAGACTCTGCACTGCCTCAGGTAGTCTACGACCCTGCAGAGCTCACCGGAAGAAGATGGTGGAGGCACAGCCAGGTGCTCGCGGACCAGTTTTGGAGGCAGTTCATACTGCACTACCTGCCGACCCTGCAAGTCAGGCAGAAGTGGACGAGGGAGAGAGACAACTTGTCCGAAGGTGCCGTGGTACTGGTGATCGACCAGTCCCTTCCACGCGCCGCCTGGCAGAAAGGCAGAGTGACCAAGGTCCTGCCGGGTCCGGATGGAAGGGTGCGGACGGCCATCGTGGACGTTGGTGGTCGCACTTACACCCGACCTGTGGCACGCCTGATTGAGCTCCCTCAAATTACGAAGGACACTATCACCTCCTACCTCACGCTGCTTAGAGCAGCCTAGCCAGTGTGCCTTCCCTAGTTAAATGAAACCGAGGGTTTCATGGGGCGGCTGTTATGAAGGCCCACAACTTAGAGCCAGTTAGTTTCCCCAAATCAGCCCTATTTTGCCCCTGTTATTTACTTTATTATTTTCCATACTATTCATGTACGTTTTCGTGAAGTGTATGTATTGTTATTGTAATGTTTATGTATATGTTTGATGACGTGGTATATCCGGGGTGTGTCCGTGACCCGGATGCTGGGTTCGGGTGGTGTATATATAGCGACGGAAGTGGTCTGTGCGCCAGTGTGACGAGAATCAGAGTGATGAGAGTAACGAGAGAGAGTAACGAGAGAGAAGTAACGAGAAGTCGACCTAAGATGGCGGAGTCAGTAAAACGCACACCGTGCTGAAGCTGAAGACGCCAAGTGATTATTGAGTTCACAACTGTGATAGCCCGTTTAGCTGTGTCCCCGTTAGCCAGCCTTGCCAGCAGCCGGCTGCGAACGTTGGACCAAGCGAGACCCAAGCTGGACAGAGCGGTCGCCTTCACGAGGTGGATTGCGACCGACCGTGGACCACCGGACCTGAGACATTCACACCTCGTCGTGGACCACGAAGAAGCCCCTTTCCCTTCGCGTTGCTACGTCACCCCCCCCCTTTGTCTGCTGCCTTCCTCGAAGCACATGCGAGCTCCAACCAGGCCTCAACGCGCTCCTTTCAGTCCGGGACTCTGAGCCTTTTCCAGGCTAGGTACTGTGAGTGAGTGATTGAGTGTGTGTGTGGCCGGCGGGGAGGGAGTATATATATATGGGGATGTATATATCAGTTGTGTAAATAAATGTGTTTGTTCATATGGGATACCGTTGCTGTGTGTTTAGTCGTCTGTTAATGCTAATGCTAATGTTAATGCTAATGCTAATGCTAATGCTAATGCTAACGATAGTACTGCTAGTCTAAAGGGTTGCTGGCGCCCCCTGCCTGTATCCTCCTACACTGCCTATTTAGCTCAGAGTTAGTTAGATAACCAGCCCTTCCTAAATTCTACAGTCCTTTTAGCTACTCCCTGGTTACACCAGCTATGAGGGCAAGTTAGTTTTCCTTTTTTTTTTTTTTACACATTCACTTACTTTCAGAATGTCCTTTTTGGCCATTTATTTGTTATTTATAGCTCATGGACCTCAATATATCCTGTGTATCAACAGCCAGTCCAGGTGTGTCCCAATGATCTAAAGCAGCAGCGTCCTCCTCTCTCTATCTACATGTTCTTTATGCTAACTGACCTGGAAAGAATTAGGCACCTTTAAATCATTTAGAAAGCACCTAAAACAGTGGATGATCAACACACACATCTGTCAACATTGAAATGTCCTGTCCTATACCTGTATGTCATGTGTACCGCCTGTCTGTGTACCGCTAACATGTCTTACCTGTACAGTCTGTGTTGCTTGTTTTTAGTCTGCTTATCGTGCGTATATGTTGCTTGCTCTTTTAACCCCCTATGTTATGTATGTTATGCCCTTAAGCTAAATGCTTGTCCTGTCTACTTTTTTGTGCCTAGGTCTACCTATATTTTATCTTTTAAATGTACTTTTTTTCCTCCAGGGAGCCGTATAGTTTTTTTCTTTTCTTTCCTAAACACCAGGGGAGCCACCCCTCCTAAATTTCGTTGTTTGGTACCTGTACTGTAGCAATGACAATAAAGACCATTCATTCATTCATTCATTCATTCATTCATTCATTCATTCATTCATTCATTCATTCATTCATTCATTATAAGACATCATGGCATAGGGACTGCGGATGAAAACTAGCTTTCGGGCTAACTCTGGTGTATTTCCAATTTATTTTTGTTTTATTAATATGCACTGTCCCTTGAATAAATAAATGAATCTGAATCTGAAACACAGGACAGAAGAAGACAAGAGGGAGGACGACTTTCAGCTGATGGTTTCATCTGTTCAGGTCTATAATGTCAGTGCAGAAGAACAGTAGGAGACAAAGAGATACGTAAAGGCAGCACTCAAGTTGAGGGGGGATGAGGGGGCATGGCCCCCCTGAAATAAAAACAGTCAAAATCATCCCCCTTCTAAAACTGCCCTCCCCCCTTTCTATCCCTTATGTCATTTTTTCAATGAACGTGGCATTACTGCTATTTCAACATTTAGTTTTGCGCATATTGAGTAAAATACTGTGGGCGAGGGAGGGGGCACGCACACATGCAATGACATTTTTACCAAGTCACTGACACTGTGGGGATGCTAAAATTGTCCCCATATGATAAAATCCACCATCCCCCCTGATTGTCTTTTACAACTTGAGTCCTGAGTAAAGGAATGGAGTTTCTAGATCATTCCAGCCCGCCACGGAGGCAGGAAGAGGCCGACGGTCCCCAGGATGCACACCAAGATGAACACACAGAGGAAGATGCGGTCGATCACCATGGCGACATACTTCCACTCCTGCTTGACCTGGAAGGCAATGGACACAACAATACATCCGTGTCTCAGTCCAGTCAGAGAATTAGCCAAGACAATGTTGATTATTAGTTCTGTTATTATGATCATAATGTTTCCTATTATGTGAACCGGTTTTAACTCTGTTGTAGTGGTCATGTGACCTTGAAAAAGGTAGCCACATCATGAACTCACTGGCATCATTTATGGTGTGTGTGTGTGTGTGTGTGTGTGTGTGTGTGTGTGTGTGTGAGTGTGTGTGTGTGTGTGTGTGTGTGACATAGATGGTCAATCATTAAATACACATTTCATACAGACAGTAAAAATGATTGGGCTCTATTTTCAGCCGGCATATAACGGAAGCAGGTCCAAACGCAGGTGTATTGTTTAGTTTGCGTCGGCAGTAACAGGTGAAATTACCACAGTCCTAGGCTAGGGGGCGCTGTCTCGCATGCACTCAGGTGGGCTGAATAGCGGTCAGGTGAACACTGAACAATTCTGGCCTTAAAATGAGCACTAATATTACAGACACGCCCCCCCCTAACACCAGCTCCCACGTTCGCACTAGAACTAGTTTTTTAACGTAGAACAGCACAGAACCCATAAGGTTGTGAACGAATTGATTTCTCTTCCAAAGCATGTTAGCGTGCAACACAAAACATACACCATACTGTTATTAGTCAACCATATTCTTATTCAGTCACTCATCCACCTAATGTAAAAAGGGTAGGCGCATTAATATAGTTTTTTGTTTGGTACTTTTGAGTTTTCTGTTAAGATGCGTGACATTTTGTTTATAAAAGTTGCAATGTTTTGATTATGTACTCATGGGGAAAAACCATACATGTAAAAAGGGTAGGCGCAATAAGCCATGCCTTCAGCCTACACCTTTTCGGTCCTGGTGTTACGCATTGTGACTGTGTACATTTTTAATGTTTTTAATGTTTTTAATGTTTAATATCTGTATTATGAATTGATCAAAATAAACATTCTCAATCAATCAATCAATCAAAACCTACAGAGAAGTCCATGTCCTCGGCTCGGAGGTGGTCAGCGATGTACTGCACCCCCTCCACAGCCTTCCACAGGGAGGGGGACAGGGAGAGGAGACCCTGGGCATCCCCGGAGTTGCTGGAGCCTCCAGCCTTGGTGCCGTCTGCCCGGCCTGGACCCCCGCCGCCTCCTGTGTGACGCCTACACAGGACAGGACAGCTCTGCCTCCTCTCCTCCCCCAGGGGGTGGGGCTGGTTCTGGGAGAGAGGCTGTGGCTTACTGAGGCTTTGACCGTTCAAGCTCTGCGATGGAATACAATGAAAATAGAATTGAATAGAATAGAATGAGCATTTTCGATTTTTTGGGGGGACAAGCTGATATTTGTCTTCTGCCTTTGCTGACCCTCCAACACATACGCACACATACTCATACACACACACACACACACCCACACACACACACACACACGCACACCTCTAAACTGGGGGTCCTGAACCAGCATCCATGCATTACCTTGGAGGCCACCTCGTGCAGGCTGCAGTACTGGATGCTGCGAGAGCGACCGCGGACAGAGCTCTGGGGCCTCTCTCTCTCTCTCCCAGGCCATACTGCACACTGAGGGAACGGAGCTTAGGCCTGCCCTGGCAGTGGTGGTGGTGGTGGGGGTGGTGGTGGGGGTGGGGGTGGTGGTGGTGCTTCTCCCTGGCGCGACGGAGGTGGGGGTGGAGGGGAGGAGGAGGAGGCGGTGTGGAGCAGCCTGGCCGGGTGGAAGAGAAGGAGGAGGAGGAGGAGTGGGGTGGTGGTGGGGGTTCCTCCAGGAGGATGGTGTACTGGCTGTGGCTGGAGGAGAGTGACCCGCCCAGACCCGTCTCCGTGCGCCGACCCAGGGAGAGAGAGGACGAACGGGCCAAGCTGTCCTGGGGGGCACCCTGGGGGGAGGTGGCGGAGGAGGAGGTGGAGGGGGAGAAGTAGGGCTCGTCCCCGGCCACGGGCCCAGAACACACACCGCTACCCCAGACGCCACCCCCCCGCGCGCCGCCGCCGCGGCCGACCCTGGTGCGCATCATCTCCACGAGCTTCCCGCCGTTGACCTCTTTGACCACGGCCGGAGGACGCCGTATGCACAGGACGCCGGGCACGACCTCCAGGAAGACGGCACGCACCCAGCGCGGCATGGTGTGCGTGCGCGGCGAGCGGTGGTGCACGTTGAGCACGAAGATGGTGATGATGATGGAGAGGGTGACGAAGATCATGGTGAAGAGGAGGTACTCGCCGATCAGCGGGATCACCAGCGAGGTGGAGGGGATGATCTCGGTGATGAGGAGGAGGAAGACGGTCAGGGAGAGGAGGACGGAAATGCACAGGGTGATCTTCTCGCCGCAGTCGGAGGGCAGGTAGAAGACCAGGACGGTCAGGCAGGAGATGAGGAGGCAGGGGACGATGAGGTTGATGGTGTAGAAGAGAGGGAGCCTCCGGATGAGGAAGGAGTAGGTGATGTCGGAGTAGACCTCGTGGCAACATTCGTACTTCTTGATGTTGTAGTTGGCCACGGCGCTGACGAGCACCCACTCGCCGCTCTCCCAGTAGTTCATCTGGCGGTCCAGAAAGAGGGGCAGGGAGAGATGGAGGAAGAGAGAGGAAGGGAGGGAGGGAAAGAGAGAGAGAGAACAAAAGAGAAAGAAAGCAAGAGAGAGAGAGATAGAGAGAGATGAGAAATGATAAAGGCATTCCGTTCATATTGACCCATAACAGACAATGTGTCCTCAACGTCACAGCCTGGAATGTAATGACAGGGGAAAAGAGCAGAATTCTCACCTGGTCCACGGTGCTGGTCACTCACCTGGTCCACGGTGCAGGCCCACTCCCCTGGTACACATTGGCTGGCCCACTCACCTGGTCCACGGTGCAGGCCCACTCCCCTGGTACACATTGGCTGGCCCACTCACCTGGTCCACGTTGCTGGCCATGCTGACCAGGTCGATCTTGGCTCTGTCGTAGGTCCACGAGCCGAACTTCATGGTGCAGTTCTGCTGGTCGAAGGGGAAGAAGGTGACGTCGATGCTGCAGGAGGACTTGTAGATGGCCGGGGGGACCCACTTGATCCAGCCGTCGTGGAAGAGGTGGGCCTTGGTCAGGTGGGTGACAGTGAAGTCACCGTCGGCACTGGAGAGGAGAGAGAGGGGAGTGTTGTGGATATAATTGATTCTTAATAGATTTAGTAGAACTTACAAAGCACAAAGAGCTTAGATCAATTGTCTCCAAAGAGGCCTTTTATTAAGCCAATGTTTACATGAGCGCATGTAACGATGGTCAAACAGCCAAACTTCTTTCATTTAATTCGTTTATTTGACCTGCAGAGAAGACATATAGAACACAATTCTTCTCTGGTCTGCTTGTGAATCCATTGAGGTGGCGGCCATGTTCTCCCACCACCGTCTATGTACATTTCACATCAGGACAATTTGTTCACAGAAAGAACACAAACTTCCCTCAAACATTACAAATAACAATTACAAACAACATGTGGAGCGACATACCTGCAGAGAAGACATATAGAACACAATTCTTCTCTGGTCTGCTTGTGAATCTGCATGTTCAAAACAACATACAATAAATGTTCTGTTTCACATCATCACAATACATCACATCATCACAATACATGTAAAAACAAACAGCACAGTACTACACCAACACCTTCACCCTACATTACAAGATTCTTCATACAAACAACAAAACACGAGGAGCATTTTACATAGCGCACATACCCATTGAGGTGGCGGCCATGTTCTGACGCACCACCGCAAGTACGGCAACAAGAGAAGGACAAAGAACGTGCAGACCTGCAGTACACCCAAACTCCAAAGGGGGGCTCCAACAACAACCAGGGCTGCTCAAAGCACGGCGAAACTCATCTACATTCACCACAGCTAAACATACATTCCCAACTCTGTTACACCCACCTCCCCTGAATTTCGCCAACCTTGAGCAGCAACTATACATTTAAATACTACTTTTTACTTTTTACACTATTACATAGGGCCGCCAAAGGACAGGACAGCCAACTTGAAAAGTATCCTATAAGGATGAAGTGGAAAGAGAGGTAAACTACCTCTCCAACCAACTACTGGCGGTAGGATGCGTTCTACACCCCACAAGACCCTATTTTCACTGTGTATTACTAGCCTTCAAGAGGCCACAACCTCTTATGAAACAATCAGAATAACGAACAAACCTATATGTCATAGGATGTCAGTGTGCACAGTGTATACATGCACTGAACTGAGCTTCGGCTTATCTAACTGTGGGAAGCCTGGAACACTGACCTGCAAACAGCTCGAATGTTTGACTTAGTGTCTTGAATAATGTCTTGTCCTGACATAGTATATATCAATCTGTCAACCGGTTTGATAAGGCGACCAAACTTGGACTTGACCTGTGTGACTGTACTAGGATGTTCACACTGTGTGACAGAAGCTAAAGTGTCAGTACGCTGTGTGTCACTAGCATCATCTGTCTGATTTGTGTTACCAGAAACATCAGTACAATCATCAGCGCTAACCACAAATCTAGAGTCAGAGTTAATGGACTGATCTACCATTTGCTCCTCAGCCATCTGCTCGGGAACCCTCTGAGGGGCAAACGAGACTGAAGACACTACAGTGTTAGTAGCCTCTGTCCGTGAGTGGTCAGGGAATGGTAACTGGGTGACCCACTCCAGGGTTCTTCCCTTGGGATCCTTGGGCTCTGGAACAGTCAAGGGAACATCCCTCTCCCGAACAGCTCTTCCCCCATACTCCATGTCTTCAACCTCCCCTCCCTCACTCCCAGGACAGGAATCCACTCTCTCCGACTCGAACGCGGTTCCTCTACTCACTTCCCCAGGCAAGGAATCCTGTTCCACTTCCGACACGGACATATCACTTGGCTCATTTGATGTATGAACAGCAGACAGGGATGAAACTGGGTCAGAGATCACACTCGTATCATACACCGGCAGAAAGTTCACCAACAACAATAGATTACGGTGGACTACCTTCTCTCGTCCAGTGACAGTGTCTTGTATCCTATATGTGTGAGTCTCAGAGTTCCTATCCACCACAGTGTATACAGTAGACTCCCAACGATCAGCCACCTTTCTCTTTCCTCTCTCTCTCTTGTTCGCCAACAGCACACGGTCTCCGACGTCAATGGTGGGCCCTTTTACTCGTCTGTTGTAGAGCTCTGTGTGACGGTGCTGTTCTTTTATGACATGTTCCTGGGCTATGACCATAGCTTCTCTCAGATCCTTCGTGAGAGACATCACATACTTGTCGTAGCTGACCACAGCTGGATCATTCAGGACTGTCCGGAAGAGTATATCGACAGGGAGACGAGGAGTACGCCCAAACATCAGATAGAAAGGTGCATAGCCAGTTGACTCATGCGCTGTGCTATTGTACATGAACGTCAGAGTTTGCAAACGCCTCGGCCAGTTGATTTTTGCCTCTGGTTCAAGCGCTCGGATCATGTTACCGAGAGTTCTATTGAAACGTTCCACACTACCGTTACCCATCGGGTGATACGGGGTTGTGTGCGACTTTCTGACACCGGAGACTCTGAGCAGCTCACTCACTAGTTGACTCTCGAAGCTAGCTCCCTGGTCGCTGTGGATACGTTCTGGGAACCCAAAGACGCAGAAGAACTTGTCCCATAGAACTCTCGCCACCTGTTTGGCTGACTGATCTTTGCAGGGGAATGCCTGGGCCATTCTTGTAAAATGGTCAGTAACAACTAACACATCAACTGACTTGTTCCTTGAGTCCTCCGCTGACCAGAAATCAATGCAAACCAGCTGAAGTGGCCTGGTTGATGTGATACTCTGCAAAGGCGCCCTCGCAGCAGGTTCAACAGTCTTACTGACAATACACCGCTGGCAGTTACGGACGTAGTCTCTTACGTCTCTGTCGAGGTTGAGCCAGAAGAACCTCTGTCTGGCCAAGCCAAGACTCCTGAACTGACCTTGATGGCCAGCATGGTCATGAACACCTCTCAGAACTTCAACTTTCTTAGACTCAGGAACCACATACTGGCGGCGTTTTGACTTCACGACTTGATCCCTCGAGACTCTGTAGAGTATCCCATTGCTCACAACAAGTTTCTCCCAGTGCTTCAGGTACCTCATGACTGTGACTGATTCCTTATCTCTCTCTCTCCTGGAGGGTCTCCGATGTCTCTCCACATAGTACAAGACTCGAGAGAGAGTTCTGTCTCTGAGCTGTTCATCCCGGAGTTCCTTCTCACTGTAAGCAGGAAGTGAGTCCTGACCACCTGGGACTAACTGAGGCAAATGGTGCAAGACTGCTACAGCACGCGTTCTTGCTCCGACCTCCCACAGATCGTCATATGACTGTAGAACAACAGACACTTCATCCATCTCCATAGACTGAGCGTGGACATGCAGAGGTGATGGGACACTTTGAGCGTAACTCTCTGCCTGGCGTGGAGTGTCACCACTATCATTGGACGACCGGAAGGCGTCCTGTACAGAAGCACTCGACACATCCTGGACTTCGGAGAGGAGATTCTTGTAGGGCTCTTCAAGTAATCTGTGACTGACTCTCTGCTTGACGAAAGGCACACGACTCAAGGCATCAGCGACAACATTCTGTGGGCCTGGCACGTACTTGATGTCGAAGTTATAGCTCGCTAACTTAGCCACCCATCGTTGCTCGCAGCAGTCCAGCTTGGGCTTCGTCATGATATGAGTCAATGGATTATTGTCCGTCCAAACAGTGAAATCATGCCCCTTCAACCAATGGCTAAACTTGTCACAGACACTCCACTTCAAGGCTAGGAATTCCAACCGATGGGCTGGGTAGTTTCTCTGAGACTGAGAGAGGGACTTGCTGGCGAATGCGATTGGCCTCGCTCGGTCTTCACCCTCTTGGATCTGCGACAGGACAGCACCGATGCCATCAAGGGACGCGTCCGTTGACAGCATGAAGGGACGGCTGAAATCAGGGTGAGCCAGGACAGCCGTCTCAACCAGCGCCGTTTTCAGCTTCTGGAAAGCCTGCTCCGTTTCGGGGGTCCAGTCAGTAACCTTCAACTTCCTGCTTTGTGACCTTTGTTTGGATTGTTTCACCTTCCCTTTTCTCTTCTGGCCCGTCAACAGAGAGAAGAGAGGCTTTGCAATAGCGGAGAAGCTAGGCACAAAGTGCTGGTAATAATTGATCATCCCCAAGAAAGATCTGATTCGTTTCTGTGAGGGGGTTACACCGTCCGCTTCCATCAGGTCAGCACTTGTCATCTTTGCGATGCTCTCAACTTTGCTGGGATCAGTCAACACACCGTTGTCATTAATTATGTGGCCGAGGAATTTGACGGATTTCCGGAGAAAAAAACACTTCTTGGGGGCCAATTTCAGGTTATGACCACGCAGTCTACTGAACACCATCTCCAAGCGTTCCAGAGCTGTCCTCTCATCAGGGGCGTACACCAATAAATCATCCAGATAAACCAGTAAGCTCAGATAGTTCTGGTCTCCGAAAATGCTAGTCATCATACGCATGAAGCTCCCAGGACTATTACAGAGGCCCTGCGGGAGGCGATTATACTCATACAAGCCCATAGGTGTTGTAAAGGCAGAGTACTTTCTGTCATCCTCGTGTAGTGGCATGTTATAAAACCCTGAGGTTAGATCCATAGTACTAAACAAGGAGTTACCTCCAAGTGCAGCTAAGCAGTCGGCCTGGTGAGGGAGAGGGTGAGCATCCTTCAGGGTCCTCTTGTTCAGCCAGCGAAAGTCTGTACAGATACGGAGATCTCCGTTCTTTTTCCATACAAGAACCAACGGAGATGCATATTCACTGGTTGACTTCCTGATTATATCTTTCTCCTCCATCTCACTCAGTACTTGGCGCAACTTCTGATACTGACTGGGGGGCACTCGTCTGAATGGGAGCCGGAATGGCCTGTGATCTGAGAGGTGAATGCGATGTATGAAGCCCTTTGCCTCTCCACAATCCAGGTGATGGCGTGAGAAGATGTCCTTGTAGCGCACAACCAGGTCAGCCATCTTGCTTCTACACTGTTCAGACACGTCACAGGAGTGTATGTCGAGCCCACTCAATCCCATGTACTTCAGTTCCTCATCAACAGTGCGGGCCGCATTTTCACTGGACGGGGTTACTTGACAGCAACTGAGTAGTGGGACCTCAGCAGGTCCGGTCTCATCCATGTCCTCGAGCGCAATGCAGGAGAAGACGTCGGCCAATTTAGCATTGCGTCTTACCAAGACGGGCCTGTCGGACGAGTTGATCAGCTTCAATGGAACCCATCCGTCTCCCCACAAAGGAGTAACAACTCTGGCCACCAGAACCCCTCTTGGAGCTGAGCGACACGATGTGGGCTCTGTCATCACAGCGCTACCAGGAGACACAATAGTGGACTTGGGTAGCTTGCCCCACATCAGGTACTCCCGACCAGGCTCAAGACACACGGCTGAGTTGCACCTGACTGTGCCTATCTTGTCAGGTATGACGTCACCTCGCCAACGGTTCAGACCAGCGAGCATCGAGAGAAACTGTTCAGATTCTGGATCGCCAGCAGGACAGGGCGTAGACACAGCCTTCCAGTAGCCATCACATTGCTTATACTGCCGGAGGATATATTTAATAACATTGGTGCCTAGTATCAACTCATCATGCTGGCCTTCAACTACCAGAGTGGGAACCATAATCCTACAGCCATACACCTCCATTTCCACGTTGAAAGCTGACTCAGGCTTGACACGGCGACCACCACAGCCAACAAGCACCACATTTGAACTGAACTGGTTATGCTCTGTAGCAACTCCAACCTCTCTAAGCTTTCCCTCTGCCGTCTTACTCATTGTACAAGCCATAGACCCACTGTCTAGCATAGCATTTAGAGTCACTGTATTACCAACTGTCACAGGTGTGTAGAAAAGGCTGTCACTACCACTAATTGTATGCGTATTCTGATAAACAATATCTTCAGAGTTATCACTTGAGCTTTTGAGAGCTATATACACTGTCTCAGCACTAGATTCGTCCTCACAATGGGAGTTTACTTGGCGACCTATACTTTCTCCCTCTGAATACAGGCCACCTAGTTTCCCTGAGGCTGAGGTGCTCGGGACGACCTGGTGGGACACTCAACTTTTGTGTGACCTGGGGCTAAACAGACAAAGCACAGCCTCTCTGACATGCAGTGTGAGATGGTAGTGTGTCTACTGTCATCACAGACTCGGCAGGCCTTCTCACGGGCGCCACCCTGGTATCTTCCGCCACGAGGAGCACTGTCACGCTGCTGCACTTTCCCCATCATCTGCTCCAGCCTCTCCATAATGCGAGCAAGAATCCTGTCTTCAGATTGCTGAGTGTTCTGGGCCACAGCAGTCGCGGAGGAGTGGTACGGAAGCTGGCCTAAAGCATGGCCCTGGGAAGGAATGAGGGTAGAAGGCGGACACTGTGTGTGGTACACTGGACTATGGGCAGGAGCAGGGGGGTACTGGGTGGAACACTGCTCAGACACAGACTGAATCGAAGGCTCTGGATGAGACTGCACAGTGTGGAGGGCGGTGGCATGGCTCTTCAATGGCACAGAACTACCGGTCCTGCCAGAGGCTCTCAGCTCTCTCTGATAATTATCAATCTTCAACTGTATGTCTCGTGAGCTCCACTCCTCAATAGCCTTGCATTCCAGAATACGGGATAGTCCAGAGTCCGGGCAATGCCTGACAAACATCCGTGCTACCTCTTCACCCACGTTCTCCATCCTCCTACCTTGTCTGCGAAGGCCCTCACCAGCTACATCAGCTGCTTTGTTGATCCTCAACCAGTAGTCTACAGGGTTCTCATTGGGTCTGGGTAGAGTGGCATAGAAATCTGACAACGGGAGGCATGATGACACATCACTGAAGTACTTGAGAAGGATATCATAGATGAGATCAGGGTTCTGCTTCACATCAAGTGTCTGATCGCTTCGCAAACCAACCCTCACAACATCCTTTGCCTTACCCATCAGCCTTGCCAGTATCTCCTCAGCCTGTTCATGCATTGGACATTTCTGCTTTCTCAGATAAGCTTTAGACATGTCAATCCAGTCCTGGACTGAACACTTATCAGAACTATCACCTCGGAACATTGGTGGTTCCCTGTCTGATGTTACATTCACAGTAACGCACGGAACCTCCTGTCTAACAACATTAGGATCAGTTACAGGATCTGGAGGCGATGTGCAGTTGAGGTGTGCACTGCTCATACTACTTGAGTGAACTACACCAGCTGAAATTAACTTGGTTACAATGGACTCGCCAATCTGAGCACCTAGCTGACCCATCATGTCTGAAAGGTGATGAAGAGCTTCAGTGTCATTAACACTGGGTGTGGATGTGGGAGGAGCCTCCCCTGTAAACTGTCCGACAGCAGCACAACCTGGGTCCTGACCTGACCCTGTGCCTCTACCACTGTCAGTAAACAACTGGGAACACCCCACCTCCCTACTATTGACAGCACTGTCAATGTCTATGACAGCACTGTCTGCTCTGCTCTGACATGCCCCCCATGCACCCCTCCCCATAGGCAACACTGGACTGGCAAAAATCTCATCATTAAAACCTGGCCTCTGAGCCATAGTGGTACAGACTTGCGTTGTGTAATATTACTGAATGAAAAAAATAATAATAATAATAATGTTTAAAAAAATATATAAAGTTACAGCAGGACATAAAAACCAAAACAATCAAAGCACTTTTTAAACTGATATAATCACAGACCTCAGACTGAATGACCATTTACTATAATACTCTGACCACACTTGATCTATCACACTAAGACCTGGCATCCACGCAGCATCCACGGAGATCGGCGTTCAGCTGATCTTGAGATCGACGTGTCACGGCACCAGTGTAACGATGGTCAAACAGCCAAACTTCTTTCATTTAATTCGTTTATTTGACCTGCAGAGAAGACATATAGAACACAATTCTTCTCTGGTCTGCTTGTGAATCCATTGAGGTGGCGGCCATGTTCTCCCACCACCGTCTATGTACATTTCACATCAGGACAATTTGTTCACAGAAAGAACACAAACTTCCCTCAAACATTACAAATAACAATTACAAACAACATGTGGAGCGACATACCTGCAGAGAAGACATATAGAACACAATTCTTCTCTGGTCTGCTTGTGAATCTGCATGTTCAAAACAACATACAATAAATGTTCTGTTTCACATCATCACAATACATCACATCATCACAATACATGTAAAAACAAACAGCACAGTACTACACCAACACCTTCACCCTACATTACAAGATTCTTCATACAAACAACAAAACACGAGGAGCATTTTACATAGCGCACATACCCATTGAGGTGGCGGCCATGTTCTGACGCACCACCGCAAGTACGGCAACAAGAGAAGGACAAAGAACGTGCAGACCTGCAGTACACCCAAACTCCAAAGGGGGGCTCCAACAACAACCAGGGCTGCTCAAAGCACGGCGAAACTCATCTACATTCACCACAGCTAAACATACATTCCCAACTCTGTTACACGCAGCAGCAAGAAGCAAGCAGGAAGCAAAAAGCCCCCAACGATGGGCGGGACTCATATTTATAGAACTGTCCTTGGTCATGAGGTCACCATTCTTGGGAACCAATCATATTATACAAATCTGTGATTACATAAGTTATGGGCCCTGTCCATAGTCAGAATGATTCATTGCGCCACAAATCTTGGCTCATACCTTACAGGAAGGAAATGGGCCTTCCTTGAGTGCTAGATTCCGCCCTTACTTTAGAGAGACTTACATTTCTCAGTATAACATGATATAAAACCACTACAGGAGCCAAACGAATCACACATGTACTGTACATTCAAGCTACAAGCATGATTCGATTGGAGTGAGATTGTATGCAGATGGAGAGGTAGAGTATCTTAACTCCATGGTTAGTATGTGGATGGAATGTATATATATGTACAGCATTCTGTATTTAGGGTATTTGGATGGAGTTTATGTCTATTAGGGGAGGCTGGTTGAGGCATCAGCTACCTCCACCAGCCTTCCCTGACATGTATATACTATCATGTATTTGAGGGTGGTGGGTAGCCTGGATGTTGGGGGCTATAGTGTATCAATAATGACACTTTGGGGTGAAAACCTAAACGTACTTGTTGTACAGAACGATGTCTGGTCTCCAGATGAGCTGTGAGGGGATCCTCATGGACGTGATGTTTTCATATTCTCTAGGGTTCCACCTCAGTTTGTAGTCGTACCACTCCTGAAAGAGCAGTATGGCAACAGTATGGCAACAAACAGACACCTCGACACCAAATCGCTGCCCAAAAACTGCTACTGTCGACAGTATCCATAATGATTCAATGGAGAGATACTCACTTGTTTTACCCAGACATTTGTGGTCATCATTTGGTTTTTCTCGTCCTTGGAGAAAAAGAACAATGAGACAGAGTTGGCTGTTGGAAGGGGATATGTACTGTATGATCACGGTCTTAAATGACTGATAAAGTGCAAATTCATGGTACCTCTTGAAAAGAAAGGTCACATGTTTCAACTGTCATACTGTACTATTAGCACCACAGATTCTAATTCATTATAATAAGGGAACGTAGGATGGGATGGTTGGTTGGTTGGATGGTTAGACTGGTTAGGCTGTAAATTATCAATCCCATCTGGCAACCCTGCTAGAATGACGTAAAAATCGCATTAAACGCGACTTGACAGTTCAGACGGCGGGCGCGTTGCTAAATATCAGATATATGTATCCAATATAATACCACCTCTGAACGCGACCCAGGTCGGATTTTAAAAAGTCAGATTTCATGTGACTTGCGCTGTTCACACGGTCATGAATAAATCAGACCTGAGTCGCATGTGGGCAAAAAAAACGGATTTCACTGCCGTGTGAACGAAGCCTTACTGTCTCATCCAACGGGGTGGAAATGCCAGTATTCTCAAGTTAATTATTTACTTTTGGTTATTATAGCGCCACCTATGGTCTAATCATGGTCATTCTTTCTATAGTTACTGATGCTCTCTAGTTGTCGCATGCACATTCATAGCATTTTTGGGTCTGGGACTTTTTGAGCTATTTGACCAAAGCCAGGAAAATAATAATAAGAAGAAGTAAACCACCAATAACAATACTGTTCCTACTACTACGTAATCCTAATTCTTACTTCTTCTAGCATTACTAGCCTATGGCCCTAACATAGATTACTTTTTCTTGTGATGACTGATAGACGTTTCACTTACTTAGACAAATATATTTGTTGTCAGTTGCTTTGGATAAAGGCGTCTGTTAAATGCCAAAAGTGTCAATGTAAATATCCCAGGAGTGAAATCAATGGGTCATTGTCCCTCACCACGTCGATGAGCTGAGCGATGGACAGGCCGAAGCGTACGCTGACCACGTCAGTGGTGTTAGCCACGGGCCGTGCTAGCTTGTTGTAGCGGCTGAAGAGAGTGTTCAACAGCCTGTCCTCCGCCTGGGCCCTGGCCCCGGGGTGGGAACACTCTGGAGGAGGGGAGGGGGGGGAGGGGAGAGGTGGGGGATTAGTGGAGGGGGGAGAGGTGGGAGAGGGGAGAGGTGGGAGAGGGGAGGAGGGGAGGTGGGAGAGGGGAGGGGGGAGAGGTGGGAGAGGAGAGGAGGGGGAGGAGGGGAGGGGGGAGAGGTGGGAGAGGGGAGGAGGGGAGAAGGGGAGGGGGGAGAGGTGGGAGAGGGGAGGAGGGGAGAGGTGGGAGAGGGGAGGAGGGGGAGAGGGGGGAGTAGGGGAGGGGGGAGAGGGGGGGAGGGGGGAGTAGAGGAGGGGGAGAGGGGAGGAGGGTAGAAGGGGGAGGAGGGGGAGTAGGGGAGGGGGGAGAGGTGGGAGAGGGGAGGAGGGTAAAAGGGGGAGTAGGGGAGGGGGAGAGGGGAGGAGGGTAGAAGGGGGAGGAGGGGAGGGGGGAGAGGTGGGAGAGGGGAGGAGGAGAGGGGGGAGAGGGGAGGAGGGTAGAAGGATGTTGTTTGGGATGAGTAGGGTAATGATGAGAATTAGGGGGAGAAACAAAGAGGAGGAAGAGAGACAGAGAGACAGTCGGAAATTAGAGGAAGATGGAAGATGGAGGGATGTGAAGAGGGGAAGGAAAAATGAGTGATTTTAGAGGGAGGGGGGAAGAGGGAGAGAAGGACGAAAAACAAACATTATTTTTACATACAATTACACGTTACACGTAAACATACAGTATTCATCGTAAAGTGTATGCGACCTGCTTGGATTGTTTTACTAACGACACAGTACACGCTTCATGGTTCAATCCCATTTTATGTCCACCATTGATCAACCGCAACATCCAACATCCAATCTCCATCTGCTTCATATTCCTCTCTTACTCAAATATAATGGATCAATACCAGCACAATGGAGCTCTTCATCTTTGGAGTTTGCATGCAGGGAGCATACACTACCTTCTCATCTATCCTTCTCTGGCCTTCAACGTAATCCCTGTGTTCTCTACTAGAGTAATCCCATAATGGTAATACCAAGATGCCTTTCCCGTCAGTAATATCTGTACGTGAACTTGAATGACCTAGAAAACGAAGTCATATAACCATAGCAGTGGAGGCTGGTGGAGGTAGACATCGGAGGATGGGGCTCATTGAAATGAATGGAACGGAATAGGGAACGGTTCTTTATTCCATCCCATCACATTACATTGAGCCCGTCCTCCGATGTCTACCTCCACCAGCCTCCCTGAGCCATACATTCAAATTGCATGATGCAAGATGTGTGTTCTTTTGGCTACATCATGTGGCTCATACATTTGATCATGTGTGTATCATGACTTGGTTGTTTGAAAAGATCTCAAAAATAATATAATTGATGGTATCATTTGGGTTCAT
Organism: Nansenia antarctica; assembly: GCF_963989245.1. Classification (NCBI taxonomy): domain Eukaryota; kingdom Metazoa; phylum Chordata; class Actinopteri; order Argentiniformes; family Microstomatidae; genus Nansenia; species Nansenia antarctica. The sequence continues at coordinate 29,102,770 of NC_137685.1, read as the reverse complement.
TCACCACTGAGACTACCTCTTCCCACTAGAGGGCACTGTTACAACATAGAGTCCAACAGTTCAACCAACCTAACTAATGCAAAAGACATGATATTATAGACAGTGCGAGACAGTGAGTATAAATAAATGAGTATAATATATACATGAGATGAATATCAATATGATATGTACAGCTGAACAAGGGCAATAGGTATTGAGGTATGTTACATGTAATGTAAGTTGTATAATTGGAGACCAATAATTATGACCATAATAAAGTATGGTATGTGTAAACAAGCAGTAGTGCAAAAAAGTTCAATTGAAGTCCTGAGTGTGCAGCCAGTAGAGGTATGGGGGGGTACACTGATACTGGGAGATCATGTTCCTCTTGTTGGGGGGTGGAGGGAGGGTGGGGGGTTCAGCAGAGGAACAGTTGCAGGGAAGAAGCTGTTCCTGAGCCTGCTAGTGTGGGAACGGGGAGACTCCTGTTCCTCCTCTCGGATGGTAAGATGATAAGCCCCACCACCTCTACATCAACACAGCAGTCGTGCTGCCCGATCACGTCTCTTCACAACACTGGCTCCCCGCTGGTGGAATGAGCTTCCCACGGCTGTCAGAACTGCAGTCACTACCCATCTTCCGTCGTAGACTGAAGACCCACCTCTTCAGGTTACACCTTAACTGCTCCTCCTGAGACATCTTCTGACCCTCAGCACTGCGTCTCCTGAAGACACCCGCTTTTCCCCTCTACTGTGTCCCTAAAAACTTCTATTGCCCCCTTGTACTGTTTCTCTGTTTCTCCCCCCCCCAAAAAAAAAGTTTAGAAGAAGGTGATAGAAGAAGGTTTTTCCTTCTATCAATGGCCCCGGGCCTGAGCTGGATTACTCTTCCTGCTACGATTGGTGGATTGATGATTCACTTGCTTAGTATTCAAATGTATTGATTGTAAGTCGCTTTGGAATAAGGCGTCTGCTAAATGCCAAAAATGTAAATGTAAATGTAGGTCCGATATGATGCACTTAGGCTTCGTTCACACGGCAGGTCTTGATGCTCAATTACGTTTTTTTTACACAGATCCGATTTTTTTGTTTGGCAGTTCACATTACTTTTAAAATGTGACCTATTTGACCTACATTGACTCCCGTGTGAACATTCCACGGCCCTGAACAGACCCGCATGCGCAGAAGGACAATAACAATGACGTCAGGATGTCACGCGCAGCGCACTGTTTGCGGAAGTAACCATGGATAACATGACGAATAACGTTACAACCGGTTTCATTTTCAAGTTTTTGTGCAGCGGAAGCCGGCAAAGATATGAGCAAAATGGTCAAAAGAAGAAGGATGAGGAAAAAGAGAGCCAAATGCTTAGCTTAAATGCTTATGCTTAGTTACCGCCAAGGAACCCGCGCAGAATTGTGATATAAAAGTCGCATTAAACGTGACATGACAGTTCAGACGACGGGCGCATTGCTAAATATCAAAAATGTATCCGATATAATACCACCTCTGAACGCGACCCAGGTCGGATTTTAAAAAGTCCGATTTCATGTGACTTGTGCTGTTCAACCGGTCATGAATAAATCAGACGCTTTGGAATAAGGCGCATGTCGGCAAAAACGTCGGATTTGGGTCACATTTCACTGCCGTGTGAACGAGGCCTTATAGGTGTAAGAAAAAGTATGTCAACCTTTTGGAATGAACCTGAATTTCTGCAAAAATTGGTCATAAAATGTGTTCTGATCTTCATCTAAGTCACAACAATACATGACGTTAGAATTACAAGGATCTATCTCCATTTTTGTCAAAATGTAGTTTTTTACATAATCTGATCCATTAGGTGTTTATTAATGCCTGTGTGGTGTTATTTTTTAAATGTTGACATTTTTGAGTTAGTAATTCATAAAATCCAAAGGTTCCATCTCACAAAACATAATGGAATGTAAAAACGTTGACGCTCAATATCTCTGAACTACCCTAAACGGAGATAGAACCTTATCATTCTAAGGGGGGGGGGGGGGTGGAAAAGTATTGAATACATCAGAAATGATGTCCCCAGTGTGGCTTATTACAGTACTTGTTACCTGCAGTTTGAAGCTCTTGCTAAACATTTATGTTTTACTGCAACATGTACTGATCTAGCTCCAAACAAGAATGTTTGCTGGTCATGTATTTGCATGTATATGCATAATTATATGTCATAATCTGTGATTGCAACAAACTCAAAAACTTTTTTTTTCTTTTTCTTTTGTCTCCCAGTACGAGTACAACGCTTGGGCAGCAGACTGGTCCAAAGAAATTAGGGGGATCCCCCTGATCAGCAGCCGGCCACTGGACAACTGGATCATGTTCCTTACCCACCGCAACGCTGACGTAGCCCACGCCCTCCTGGACGGCTTAAATAAGGTGTCCCCACCCATGGGCATCCGCATGCAGAGGCCTGTTATGTGAGTTCTCACTCTGGGTTGGAGGAGACTGGAAGGAGGCACACACACACACACACACACACACACACACACTGCTATAGCACCACCTAGTGGCAGGGAGCAACATATGATACCTAAGTTAATTACAACAGTGAGTCCAGCTGTGAATGGGCACAGCTAGAATTAAGGTTCCAAGCTTGAGTTAATGAGCACTTTAAGCTGCAGTATTGTACCACAAGTGTTTTACAAAGCCTTGAGTATTCTTTGCCAATCATACTTGGGTGTTATCTCAAAATGAACATGGTATCATCAGTGGAAGTCCCATTGGTTAGATGTCCCAGTGCTTTGACAGTTTTGGTCTGTGTACAGGGTGGAGTACGAGGACCGCCAGGAGTCTCTGCTCAGGGCTCTGCAGCACAACGTTACAGAGACCACCCAGATGGTTAGTCTCTGAGCATAACATGTCTAGCAATCGTCTTAATCTGTGTCCAGGTAACCACCTCTAGGTGTTGAATGAGGACTAAAGCATGTGTGTTACCTCCTCAGGTGGTGGTGATCCTCCCCAGCAACAGGAAGGATAAGTATGACAGTGTGAAGAAGTACCTGTGTGTGGACTGTCCCACCCCCAGCCAGTGTGTGTTGGCTCGCACCCTTTCCCGCCCAACAGGTCGTCATGACTGTGGCCACCAAGATTGCCCTGCAGATGAACTGCAAGATGGGAGGAGAGCTCTGGAGTGTGGAGATCCCAGTAAGTCGCACAGTGAATTGAAATAAACCCAAAGTCACAAATGTTGTTGGGGCCCAATATATAAAAAAACGGCTGTGCACATACAGACCAATGCTCATGATAAGTTTAAAGTGGAATTTTATTATTTGTTGTTTTCATTATTTAATAGACACATTAAAAACGATGAAGATATATATATATAAACGGTCAAGATATCTCGCTTTGATTGCCGTCATCAGTCCTGATGTTCCAAATTGCTCAAGATTCCCGATTCCAGATTATATTAACTCTGGGGCTTTTTTAGGAAGTAAACATAGACTTTGAGTTTTGATAGCTATGATACGTTTTGAAATTATGATAGTTTGAGACGGTATGCATTATGGATTGACCAGAAATACACATGAACATGAATTTTGGGTAAACTTTCCCTTTTTAATGTGGATAACATTTATCTGACTGACTACCTCACATGGGTGCAGGTACAATTTTTACAGCGTGTTCTATTTCTACAACCACACATTTCACACCTATGTGATATCCATCCACAATCTTATGTTCCACCCCATGTATCTCAATAGAAGCATGTTCTAAACCAAACTTTGTAAGGTGTAACTTCACCTGCCTCTGTTTCACAGCTCCAGCAGCTGATGATCGTGGGCATTGACTGCTACCACGACATGGCTGCAGGGAAGAGGTCCATTGGAGCTCTGGTGGCCAGTCTCAACAAGGGCATGTCCAGGTATGTGGATGAGCATGGAGAAGCATGGCCTTGGGTTATGAATGTGCTCTTTACCACCAATGTTGGTAGCCAGTACCAACTGATTCCTCTTGTTTTCCAGGTGGTTCTCCAAGTGTGTGGTTCAGAGCCGTGGTCAGGAGATCATGGATGGCTTGAAAGTGGCTCTGCAAGGCAAGTTCAATGAAACAACAAAGCATTTCAAATAAGATACCATATCAAAATTGACCACTGACTGCCACATTGTAACAATGTCTTCCAAGTCTTCTTTTCAACATAATCCCTCAGAGAAGCATGAGAATGATCCCTAGTATCCTAAGTGCAGGCTCTCTTTCCCAGGTGCACTGAAGGCCTGGCTGAAGCACAACCAGTGCCTGCCCTCACGCATCATTATCTACAGAGACGGAGTGGGAGACGGGATGCTGCAGAGTGTGGTCAACTACGAAGTGCCACAGATCATGGACTCAATCAGCACCATGGGAAAGGACTACACGTAAGAGGACCTTAAGGACCTACACCTTAATTGAGGATTTCTAACATAATCAACATTTTTCATGTCTTTCTACCAACATATTTTAGTACGAGATGGCAATTAGAGCGTATTAAGGCCTACATGTCTTCAGTGTTTCCTCTAGGATTTTTCACATTAGTGGCGGAGTGGTAAATAAATAAATAATTGCACGCGCATGAAACGCGCACTGGCGCTCAAAACAAAGACGTAATTTCACCAAAAACTAAAGGGTGGCAACATAAAAAAAAAAAAAACTAACCGGTGATTTTTATATAGAAGGTGATCAAATACCAAGATATCCTACAGCTGCAGCAGAACATGCGGAACGCGCATACAGCACTGAACATATACATGTGACTGACAGATACGCCCAAGACACACACACACACACACAGAGAAAGATCATCAGCTCATCGAATATGAAGTACACAGGGAACCGGGAACGCGCATACAGCACTGAACAACATCCGTAGAATATAAACTTGCGACTGACAGTCACAATGAAAGATCAGCTCATCAATACAAAGTATTGCAAGCCTACATGAGAGTACACGCACAAAACCGTCTAACGTTACTCATTAACTGTTTACACAAGTAAAATCACAGTGTGACAGTCAGATGGAGCATTCGGTAAACAACCAACAGCAAGGTAATGCTATCAGCTGAGTTAAAGAAAACCAACTTTTACCTTTGATGACACCGACATGAGCCCTGCTTACCCGTACCTCTGCCGTTCTGTTCATGGTGATTTTAGAGGCTATAGATAATTTTTGCCCCGCGCATATTGCCCTGTAATTAGACCATGCGACCACACCTTGTGTCTCTTATTGTCCAAATGTTCCCTGAATTTTAGCTGCATGTTTTTCCAGCATCCGTTGTCAATAAAAATTCGACTCCCCTTCTTTTCCCCTGCCAATACTGTGTCGTTTATGACATTTACCAACGTTTATGCTATGAATAGTTCGATGCTAGCGTTAGGTGCGAGGCTGCTCGGTTAACCCATTTGCGGGAACATTATTTGTTTCACAAAATAGGCTGATTTAGTTGACCATGAACATCAGAGACTACATTACGAATGTTCATTTAAAATACTTGTATACTGAGCACTGGTATAAGCACATGAACCAGAGAACAGCAGTAAATGCAATAACCCACAGTCGTCGCTGATGTTGCATTTTCGATTAGGATACGGGATTAAAGGGACCGGCGACGGGCGAAGGGAGAGGAGAGGGATTTCCTGAAATCCGCAAAATTCTGACCAATCACAAAATTGCTTTGCAAGCGCGTTGCCGACGAGGTTAATTGCAACATCGGAACAAAATCGGAACGAAATGTAGGTCTGAAAGCGGCCTAAATCTAGCTTAAATCTGCTTTTTCTTTTTCTATTCTCCGATCATAATTCCTCGCTGCGCAGCCTGAATCAATTAGTGGCGGAGAAAATGTATTTGTGGCGGCCCGCCACGAATCAATGCATATAGAGGAAACACTGTGTCTTAATAACCAGGGTTCCCTTTAACACATTCAATCACCAATCATTCTGATCGTATTTTCTCTCTTCCCCTCCTAGACCCAAACTCACAGTGGTGGTTGTGAAGAAGCGGATCAGTTCCAGGTTCTTTGCCCAAATTGGCGGCAAGATGGCCAACCCACCCCCTGGAACAGTCATCGACACTGAGGTCACCCGCCCAGAATCGTATTGATTCAATACGCAATTCAGAAAATATGTTGTTTTTTCAGAGATGTGCTATGTCTGCTTTATCCAGTCTTAAAACGGTGGCTACAGTTGCAATTTCCCATTTTCAGGTACGACTTCTTCATTGTCAGCCAAGCTGTTAGACAGGGAAGCGTCTCCCCAACCCACTACAATGTGGTGTATGACAGCAGTGGACTGAAGCCTGACCACATGCAGCGACTGACCTACAAACTCTGCCACATGTACTTCAACTGGCAGGTATGCTGGGTTGTCTTTCCAGTAGTAGTTTTAAAGGGGAGGTTTACCCGAACTTTCATTATTTCGTGTGCAGCTGCATCATAGCTATCAAAACGTGAGGTCTGTTGTGACGGGGAAAGAGGGGGGGATCTTGGGAGTTTGGAACATCAGGGCATTCAAAGCGAGATATATTTACTCAGAGATTGTTTTATAACATGATTCTTTGTGTGTGGATATGTCTACTTTAGAATAATGAAAACAACAAATGCACAAAATTACAGGGTAAAAGTCTGCTTAAACTATTCTCTTGGTCAGTAATTCAAATGCAGGCATGAACAGGGTGTAGTTCACATTGAAACACATCTTAAACCTACTGATGTATCCATATTGGTTATGAAATCAAACATACTGTATTTACATATGGTTTTCCCATTTCAGGCATGCAAGTTGTTTTTTGATGCATAAATTGTCGTTGATTTTGTCTCCCCCAATTATTTCAGGGGATCATCCGAGTGCCTGCACCCTGCCAGTATGCCCACAAGCTTGCTTTCCTGGTGGGACAGAGCATCCACAGAGAGCCCAACATGAACCTTGATGACTTCCTCTACTACCTGTGAGAGGGGAGCAGCTACCTGAAGAGCACTTTGGAGTGAACTTGCCTGCCCTCTCTGCCTGCACTGCCCTGCCCTGCCTGCCCTCTCTACCTGCCTGCCCTGCTTGCTGACCCTCCTGATCTGCCTGCTTCATAGAAGCTCTGCCCCTATTCCCCGGAATCAATAAATACACCCAGCTTTGGGTTTTACTCTCCATCTGCCTCTTGTGTTCTGCACTAGTCTGGTTGTCACAAATAAAGAGAGTTGACTCAGTAGTAAGAGGGCATTGGCTGGCAACCATAGGTAACATATGTAGTTTTACTGTCTAAACTTCCTTCCATTATCCTTATCAGCCAACATAGTGAATTCAAATCATATCTTTCATACAAGCACAACATTGACTTCAGAACATCAATTTCTGGGGAAAAGTAACCACACATTTCACTTTCCCCTTTGAACATCCAGAGGAAATTAGATGCAGTATGTCCATCCAGAATCCATGTTCAGCTCTGTTATGTGCTTTTCCACAAAAACAGGCATTTCCCATTGATCTTGGCTACATCAAAACAAATGATGTTGATGAGACGGACCAGAGAGGGACTACGGAATGCAATCATAAGCAGCATCAAAACATGTCTTCTAGTTTAATGCTACTGTACATCTTAATACATATAACAAGATAAAAAAAAATATACATTCCACATAATTTGATTATTACTTTCATTTCTTAATTCGGGTAGCACAAGAAAACATTAAATTAAATATTGAGTGACAATTACTGTAATGAATACAGTATGTAATTCATCTTATCAACTATGATGTTGTGTATGGTATCATTGTAATCCTTGACCTTCAAAACATGGGGGTAGACATCATTTGTTCAGTGTTAAGTTATCATGTTTGGTTGAGGAGATATGAAGCAAAATACATTATTCGGCTATGGCGGAAAGGAAAATGCCCGCCATGGCCACCTGAACACTTCATGATGTTGTGTATGGTATCATTTTAATCATTGACCTTCAAAACATAGGGGTATACATCATTTGTTCTGTGTTATCATGTTTGGTTCAGGAGATATGAAGCAAAATACACAATTGGGCTATGGCGGAAAGGAAAATGCCCGCCATGGCCACTAGGAGGAGTTTTTGCGAGGGCTCCACGTCTGAAAATGTTCAGCACCCCAAACTGTACAAGTGTACCAAGTTTTGTGCTTTTATGAAAAAGTGAACTATTTTTTCACATATTAACCGGACTATACCAACTAGTGGACATATTTTAGATTGGAGCAAATCGCATGTGACTTGATTACGAAAAGGGGAGGTAGAGCTCTCCCCGAAATGTCCGTGGTCGTAGTGATTACTGCGCCGTTATACTACCAAAAAGTAGTTCTCTCTCCTACCCAACTGTATAGCCTACTATATAACTATACAATGAGTATGTGTACAGTGTATAGTAAGACATTTGTTTTACTTCCTTTGAGTCGAAAATGCTGCCCGTGTATTCAATAAATAACATATTTATAGAATTCAGTATTCTGTGAACCAATGAATGACACGAGAATTGTATGACGTGCGCAGTGATACTCAGGGGTGAGAAGCCCTACAAATGACCTGATACAATTCGTATCGCAGACAGTTGATCAGATTTGAAAGAAGTCACTTCTATGTAAGTACATCTAAGGCGTTCTGTGAGGAAATAGAGCTAGCTACACGATGTTTATGACCTTACATGCTGCCAGATAATCACTGTCAAAGTAATTAAAGAATATAAGCTTTTAATTGAGCCACATGAGATGGTTTCAAGTCCAGTTGCCACCAGTTGTGATTTTAGCGAGCTAGTTTAGACAGGCCGCCTGTTCTAACGCAATGTTTAAATGTTCAATAATATTAGCCAGTTAGTAATTAATACATCTAAAGAAATGCATTTTAACTGTAGACTACAGAAGCAACGATGACTCTATTAGCTAATGTATGAAGTACAAAGTGGTTGTTAGTTAGCTAGCTAAGGCTGGTCTCTTGCCTCGTGCAGCACTTTGCGCCAGTATGTGGTCACGACTGTGTAAGTAAAGCTTTATTTATATAGCGCCTTTCGTACATGAAATGCAACTCAAAGCGCTGTGGTCACATAGACATGTGCTCGTGACTGTCTTTAACCATCTATGGCACCTTGTTGCCTCTAGCCATTATTGGCCTTTTACATTCACACAATGCATCCCCAGTTATGATGCAATACTTAGAAAAAGAGGCAGGGCCATAAGGAACCAATAGCAGTGTTTGAATTTGTCACATGCATAGACGGATCATGAAAAAATGGGCCCCTGGGCCTGGACGTGTAGAAATGCCCCCGCCTCCCCAGCGCAAACACAAATTTTTTTTAGAGCGCAAGTAAACACAATGCCAACAGCATATAAGACATAGCCTACGTTTACCTTCATCTCAACAGGTTTTACAGCGGAGGAACACTCAAAGCCAACAGCACAATAACTAGAAAAAATTCACCTGTATTTCAACGACACAGGATTTAAAACACAGGCATGCCACACTCAATTGAAGCCAACAACAGTACATGTACAGTAACAAAATACACCGCTTTCAACCAAAAACAATTGGCAACACTATGGTGTCATATATAGCAACCACAGGATGGCTTTATAAGACTAAATTAATCATAAAATAGTCTTACCTTATGCAATACATTTTTTCCTGGCTCTGCTTCATGCAAAACCATCCACGATATCATTAAAGTCCAGTGATTTGGTCAGTTCGCTCTCAATTGCCATGAGAGAAAGAGCCTTGAGACGGTTTTGCGTCATTTTAGTCCGCAATTCGTTTTTAATCCTGGACAGCACAGAGAATGACCGCTCCCCTTGGCAATTGGTTACAGGCAGAGTCAAAAATAGCCCCAGCACAACATAGACATTTGGAAACATAGATTGCAGGCCACAATCGATAATTACGCGGAGTAGTCCTTGTGGGCTTTTATCATCTTCATATGATGATAATAAAAGATCTGTAAAAGACCACAAACTTTAATGGCGCCCTCTAGTGTCTAGTTTCTATAGCCTACTCATTAATCTAATGGGAATGTAGCCTGTATTCGCATTAGAATCTGAGTAGGCTATAGAAACTATGTAGCCCACACAAGCTTCTCTTTTTTTGCAAGACGTGGGCCCCTATAAAATTGTTCAAAATAGTATATTCAAAAGTATATTCAAAATAGTTTTTTTACGTTCATATAAGGAATCTCATTTGTCCCAGTTACAGTAGGACATTTTCTACCGGCATCCCTGCGACAAGAAATGCAAAGGGCCCCCTGATCTCCCGGTAGGCCCGTTCAGTAATATGTCTTTGGTCACATGTCTCTCTGGAGGCCATGCAGCATCCCTTTCTTCCAGACCTTCCCACAAGAATTAGCTTAGACATTTCTGTCCACAAAAATCGATTAAAAACATGTTTTCCTGGCCTTTTTCAACTCTGAAAAAAATATATTCACAATAATAGGTAAGTAAAGCTTACTTTCTAATAGTTTAATTTACTTTATTTGCTAATTAAGTAATGGAAACAATCCTAGTCCCTAAAATTAACTACTCTGTCCATTTACCTCATAACCATAAAACCAGACTCAACAACCTAAACAACTCCATTGAGAAACTTAGCCACATCCCCCAAATCCCCCCACAGGACTTTCACACCTACCAAGATCTGATTCATTGGACACCCCTTACAGGAACTAACATTTGGACTCTCTGGCAGAAGTCTTTAAACTAGTGACCCTCTCTAGCGCAGACCAGCGGGAGAGCGGTACTAATCCCCATCACCTAGAAACGAGTGTCAAAAGCATCTTCAACCTCTCTAAGTCCTTCCGACCTACCCCAGCCCAAATTTCCCTACTCAAAAGGGGCCTCTCCTTTATCCCCACCCTCGACTTAACCAAGAGGTCTCGCACGCGATTACAAACGGAGGCTCTCTCCTACCACAGGCGTCTAGAATTAATAGCCTTCTTTGATAAAGACCCCGAAAACACAGTAGAGATCCCCCGGTTCCTACCCAAATCCACCTGGGAACCTTCCTACACCCAACTCCCCCATTTACTATCCTGTCTGAGGCAAGCGGATGACGAAGCCATCTCCTCCATGCCCCTTCTCCGGGAAACCCCCAACCTACTACCAGAAGAAGTCTCAGCCCTCAAATTACTCCAAAATGACCCACACATAATCATCAAACCGGCAGATAAAGGCTCAGTGGTCGTCGTTTTGGACAGAGACCAATACATCACTGAAGCCGAAAGACAATTAAATTTACCACAATATTACACAAAACTAGCGGCACCTATCTTCCCCAACACTGCCTTAGAAATCTTTGACATACTGTCAGAATTACACGGCACAGGCCACATTAATGACAAACAAATACGCTACCTGGCCGGTGAGGTAGATCCACAAGCCAGATGCTTTTACCTCCTCCCTAAAATCCATAAACCCCCTTCCTCGTGGCCTAAGCCCCTTGAGATACCAGCGGGCAGACCCATAGTCTCAGACTGCGGCAGCGAGACCTATGGTATTTCAGAATATATTGATCATTTCCTTAACCCCCTAGCTACTCTTCACTCTAGCTATGTTAAAGACACTTACGACTTCATAGCCAAAGTTAAATCAGCCCAGTTGGGCCCCAATGACCTACTCTTTTCAATGGACGTAGACAGCCTATATACTAACATCGAAACTGCACCAGGGTTAGCGGCAGTCCGCAAATGCCTATTGGAGAATCCGGTAGTGGGTCGACGGGACTTTCAAATTATGAGACTCCTGGAAATAGCACTTACCAAAAATTATTTCAACTTCAATGGCCAAACCTACTTGCAGATCAAGGGAGTAGCCATGGGCAAAAAATTTGCCCCAGCCCTGGCAGACATCTATATGGCAGAATGGTAAAGGACCATCCTCCCCCTCTGCCCCCTCAAACCATCTTACTACCTCCGGTACTTAGACGACATCTGGGGCATTTGGCCTTACTCCAGGGAAGAATTCAAGGAATTCGCTAATATACTAAATTCCCACCACAAATCCATTACCCTCAAACATAGCCTTGATTTTAACTCCATTGATTTCCTAGACACCACAACCTTCAAAGGAAATAATTTCCCCCTAACAGGTAAACTGGATATTAAAGTGTTTTTTAAGGACACTGATACCCATTCCCTCCTCCACCGAACTAGTTTCCATCCTCCCCACACCTTCAGAGGCCTAGTAAAGTCCCAATTACTTAGATTCCACCGATTCCAGACCTTCCCACAAGAATTAGCTTAGACATTTCTGTCCACAAAAATCAATTAAAAACATATTTTCCTGGCCTTTTTCAACCTTTAAATTTTTTTTCTTCACAATAATAGGTAAGTAAAGCTTACTTTCTAATAGTTTAATTTACTTTATTTGCTAATTAAGTAATGGAAACAATCCAAGTCCCTAAAATTAACTACTCTGTCCATTTACCTCATAACCATAAAACCAGACTCAACAACCTAAACAACTCCATTGAGCCACATCCCCCAAATCCCCCCACAGGACTTTCACACCTACCAAGGTCTGATTCATTGGACACCCCTTACAGGAACTAACATTTGGACTCTCTGGCAGAAGTCTTTAAACTAGTGACCCTCTCTAGCGCAGACCAGCGGGAGAGCGGTACTAATCCCCATCACCTAGAAACGAGTGTCAAAAGCATCTTCAACCTCTCTAAGTCCTTCCGACCTACCCCAGCCCAAATTTAGAAACAGAAAACATCAAAACACAGACATGCGTGATAGAAGCCTCTCCATGGTAGAGCAAGCAACCATACTTTGATTAGAGTCAGTTTGAGGATAAATGTCGATATATTCTGACAGATTACATCTCCATGGTAACGCCATCGAGGTAACATCTACAGATGATAAGGAAGTGGTGGGCGTGGTCTCAGGGGGGCACAGGAAGTGCTCAGGGCATGGTGACATCACATCCTCTCTCCTCCGATAAACATTGGCTGTGTTCGGAATAGCGTACTAGCATACTCAATGAGTATATACTGCATACTACCTACTAAATTCATAATAATACTGTAGTATAGTAGTATCCGAAAACCAGCCGACCATTATGCATCCGCCGGGAGCGGCGAATTTAAACCTCCATTTTAAACCTCCATTAGCTAAAATATGTAATTTTGGCTTTACAAGTGTTAACATGTCATTTTATGAAGTTTTAATATGTTTTCAGGCGAGAAAGTAACCACATATATTCCCAAAATGTGTCCAGTTTACCAAAATAACACGTTTATATATCTGATCTGACGATTTTTTGCGCCTTCTGTTCGCTAGCTGCGTTCGTAAATTCGCCCTGGAAATATGATCAGCACTCATGGAATGCCTCTTGTCCAATCAAATTACCTGGTCCCTTTATGACGTTGCACCCAGTGTGCGCTCCGGCGCTCTCAGAGCGATTTTAACTTCTCCCTTCATCCAGGACACCTTGTGCATAGTCTACCCACAAATAGAGTGCTTATATAATAAAGTTCCATGAACAAGAGTGCTCCAGGCACAGGCATATGGATGCTTAGGGTCATGGTCCTGTTGCTCACGGCCATACTAGCCTGAATACGACCTGTCGTAGAGCGGGATAGCAGCGGGAGCGTTTCGAAAATTATTGTGTGCATGAGAGTTTGGTGTTTGAATATTTGCGTAGTTTGTGTGAGTGAAAGGAGAGTCAGTGTGTAAGAGTTTATTCCCCCAGCAGCTTGGTGTTAGGGGGGATATTTTTGTTTTTTCGTTTTGTTTGTACACGGACGGCTCAAACATGGTAAAAGAACTCGGAACGACAGACGACACGACTAAGAAAACGGACACCGGCATGGCGAAAGAAGGAGAGAGAGAGAGAGGAGATGGAGAGACAGAGAGGGAGAGATGGAGAGAGAGAGGAGAGAGAGAGAATAGCGAGGAAGAAGCAGGCGGCGGAAGCGAGGGCGAATGCGGAGAGAGAGGAGAGAGAGGGAGAGAGGAGAGAGGAGAGAGAGGAGCCGGCCTACAGCAAGGAGTTGACGGTGGCGGTGGAACTGGTCGGCGAGGAGAAGGTTACGATGATGGCGCTGCTCCGGGCGACGAAGGAGGTGTGCGGGCTCGTCGTGGGCTGTCGCTACATCAGATTAAACAAATACGAAGTCACGATGAGCCATCCGAAGGGGAAAGAGAGGCTGCTCGACGGCTTCAAGATCAAGGAGACGAGGGTCATGGCGAGGGAGCTGTGCGGGGACGAGATGGTGGTTTCCTTCATCGGGCTGCCGGTCTACACCAAAGACGGGGACATTTTACGGAAACTATCGGACTGGGGGGTGCAAGCGGTCTCCCCGATAAAGAGGAGGATGTGGCCGGGGACCAGCATTTGCGAAGGTACACGTTTTGTTAAGGTGAAATTCAATGATGTTGTTAAGTCACTGCCGTACTCGACCAAGTTCGAGACGGACAATGGGTCTGATTTCTTTCGGGTGATTCATGACAAACAGGTGAAGGTGTGTAGGATGTGTCTGCAGCCAGGGCACATCCTACGGGAATGTCCCGAGTTCAGGTGCAGAAGGTGTGGGCTCAGCGGGCATTATGCGAGGGAATGCGCGACTTTTGAAAACAAGTGCAGGGGGTGTGGGGACCTGGAATCCCAATGTAAGTGTAGGGAGGAAGAGGAAGTAGTGACGAGTCCATCCACTGTTTTTAGACAGAGGGAGGAAGAAGGGAAGGGGGGAAATGGGGAAGAGGAAGAGAAGGGAGAGGGAGAGAAGGGAGAGGGAGAAGAGGAAGAGAAGAGCGAGGGAGAGGAGGAAGAGGGGATGGAGGAGGGAGTATCGTTGACAGCTCAGACTGTGTCAGAAACTCAGAGTACGAGGTGGTCGGGACTGACAGGAGAGAGTGGGGGGGGGGGGCATGGGGTCGAGCCTCGACAGCTTTATGGGGGTAACCCAGGCATCGGAGTTGCAAGGGAGCGCACAGACGACCGGGGGGAGAGGTTCCCAACAAGAGCCTTTGCCCCCGAGAGTCGTGCGCCCGAAAGAAGCACAAGAGGCAGGCAACAAATCAAAGGAGGGAACCCCCATGAACAACGAGTCGGAATGGCGAGGGGCCGTATCCGTAAGCCCCCCCCCGAAAACATCTGAAAAGATGTTAACAAGTGTCAGTGACGATGGGTGCGGGGAGCAAGACGAGTCTGAGCTGTTGACGATAGTGGGAGGGAGGAAGAGGGCGCTGTTAGAGGGGAAACTAAAGCGCAAGTCAAAGCAGCAGAAAGCGGAGGGAAACAAGAAATAAAATTAAAATGGTAGTAAACATGTTTATCCTCCTACACTTGTTTTCAATGGTCACGCTTTCCTCCATAAACATCAATGGGCTCAACAATATGGAGAAGCTGGAGGAGGTGCTGGTGACTTTCACATCTGATTTTCTGATACTGCAGGAGACAAAGTGGACAGACACCAAAATGACAGAAATCGAGGGGAAATGGAGGGGTATGCTGTTTGCAAATAATGGGACAAACAAATCATGTGGGGTAGCAAAAATAATTAAAGAGAATAGGGTAGAGAATGTAAGAGAGGTTTTGAATGACGGGAAGGGTAGAGTAATAGGGATAGAATTTAATATAAATAATGTTATGTTTAGATTAATCAATGTGTATGCACCAAATAGAGAGGTTGAAAAGAGGGATTTTTTTGTAGAACTGGGTTTGCACAGCACAGGGAATTGTATTTTGGTGGGTGACTTTAATGTATTTTGCACTAAGATGGATGTTTATAGAGTAGATAGTTTTAAGACAGATTCAGCTAGGAGGGGGTTATTAGAAATGGTAGAGCAGAGAAATTTAATAGATGTGTGGAGAGTTAGGAACACAAGTAAGAGAGAGTTTTCAAGAAGACAGGTAGTTAGTGGGGTTTTGAAGCAGAGTAGAATTGATTTATGTTTAGTGTCACAGGGGATAGAAAAGGAAATAGGGGATATACAACACAAATTCACGGGGTACAGCGATCACGCAGCAATCACTTTTCACTTAGGGGGTAGGCACACAGGAAAAGGGGTGTGTGTGTGGTGTTTGAACACGAGGGTATTAGGGGAGAGTGAGTATAGGGATATGGTGAATGGGCCTATTAGTGAGCGAATTAAGTGTGGAATGTATGAAGAGAATGTGTGTGAATGGTGGGAGTGTGTTAAGAGACAGGTAAAACAGTTAAGCATTAGTTATTGTAGAAAACGAGGTCAGGATAGAAAGAGAAAAGAAAGTGTATTGAGAGGGAGGATGGATGAGGAACTAAAAGAAATAGACAGGGACCCAGATAGAAGCGTAGGGAAATACATGGAGATCAGGGGGGAATTAGAAGCGTATGAAAAGGAGAAGTGTAGAGGGGCTATAGTTAGGAGTAGGGCACAGTATACAGTAGAAGGGGAGAAATGCACAACGTTCTTTTTAGGGTTAGAGAAGCAGAAGCAGGGGAAAACATACAAAGAAGAGATAGAGAATGAGAAAGGGGAGATAGTGAAGGACTATGTAGGGGTTTTGGAGACAGTGCAGGAGTATTATGAGAATTTATTCAAAAAAGGTAGTGTAGACAATGACAGTGTAGGAGAAGTTTTGGGGACAGTTGAGCATAGGTTAGCGGATAGTGACAGGGAAGGGTGTGATAGGGATTTATCAGAGGGGGAGGTCACCTTAGCCATTCAGAGCTCAAATAATGGCAAAAGCCCGGGCTCTGATGGCTTACCAGGTGAATTCTACAAGTGTTTTAGTGCAGTGCTTAGTAAGATTTTGTTGATGGTTTATAAGGAAATGGAAAGGGTAGAGAAGGTTAGTGAGTCGATGGCAACAGGGTTAATTACTTTATTATACAAGAAGGGTAGTAAGTTACAGTTAGGGAATTACAGAGCGATTAGTTTATTGAATACAGATTACAAAGTGTTAGCGAAGATTTTAGCCAATAGGATTAAGTCAGTAGTAGGGTCCATAGTGTCATCGACTCAGGCGTATAGCATACCAGGGAGAGATATAGCGGATACAATAGGGTCAGTCAGGGATACAGTGAAACACATGAAGGAAGAGGGAGGGATAGTGTTGAGTGTAGATTTCAATAAAGCTTTTGATAGAGTAGAGCATGAGTTTATGTTTAGGACGTTAGAGAAGTTTGGTTTTGGGGAGAGGATAGTTCAGTGGATTAGGTTACTGTATAGTTGTGCAAAGAGTAGGGTAAAGTGTAGTGGAGTTTTGACAGATAGTTTTAGTTTAGAAAGATCAGTTAGGCAGGCTTGTCCGTTGTCCAGTCTGCTGTATAGCATTACAGCAGAGCCACTGGCGACGATGTTAAAATCAGACAGACACATTCAGGGTATACATATTCCAGGGGGTGGGAGGAGTTTAATACATCAGTATGCAGACGACACAAACATAACAGTTAGGGACGTAGATAGTGTGAAGAGAGTAGTCAAGTTATTAGAAGTATATGGGAAAGCATCAGGGGCCAAAATGAATGTAGAGAAGTCAGAAATACTGTGTGTAGGTAGTGTAGACATGAGTGAATGCGATTTACCTTTGAAAGTGGCAAAAGGAATGATAAAAGTGCTAGGAGTGAATGTGGGTGTGAATGAAAAAGAAGCAAGGGATGTAACATGGACAGGGATTTTGAACAGGGTGAAACAAACACTGAATTCATGGAGAAGGAGAAAACTGAAACTAAGGGGGAAGGTGACGGTAATAAACTGCCTGATCCTATCAAAGGTGAACCATGTTTTAAGTGCACTAGATTTACCTTTGTGGGTCACGAAAGAATTGAATGGGGTGATAAATAGTTTTTTGTGGGATAGCAAGCAGGCACTAATTAGGCACAGGGTGTTAATAAATAGTTATAAGAATGGGGGGTTAAAATTGATAGATATAGAGGTGAAGAAAAGGGCACTTAGGGTCAAAATTGTGAAAAAGTTTTTGTATGGTAGGGATGAATATTGTTGGATGGGTTTCTTTGAGGATTATTTGCACAGGTATGGGGGGTGTGGTGTGAATGGTCTTTTAATGGTTTTTAATAAACCACGGTATGAGGGAATGTCACTGTTTTATAGAGAGGTGTTTGAGGCATGGGTGAAATATTTAGAGCAGGTAAGGTACAAGTGTGTAGGGAAAGATGAGGTTTTAAATCAGCCAATATTTTTTAACCCGAAGATAAAGTATAATAGCAAGATGATAGTTAGTAAGCACTTTGAACAGGCAGGGTTTAGACAGGTAAAACATTTAGGGCCGGTTTCAGAGACAAGGCTTAAGCCTAGTCCTGGACTAAATCACACTTTCAATGTAAAATCTCCATTGAAGATGTTTTTTAGTCTAGGATTAGGCTTAAGCCTTGTCTGTGAAACCGGCCCTAAGTGTCAGAGAACAATTTCAAAACAGAGCAGGAGATAGTGCAGGGAATAAGGGCAGTGAATAGGGATATAAGAATAGGTGGGATTGCAGGAGTGTATAATAGAATTAGGGACAGTATAAGTAGGGAATGGAAAACTTTAATGTTAGGACAGGGAGAGGCAGGTGAGGAAAAAAGGATGGTAGAATTAAGGGTAGAACTAGAAAGGAAAGGTTTAGAGGTCAAGTTTGAGGATGTGAAAACAAAAGGGATATACATGGATTTACTGGGTGATGGGTTGGTGAGGCCAGCGTCAGAGAAGGTGTCGGAAAGGGTTTTTGAAGGTTTTGATGTGGGAAAGGTATGGGCAAATTTGGGTGTGAAATATAATAGCGTAGAATGTGAGCACAATGATTTTAAGATTAGGCACAATAGGGTTTACACAAATGTCGTATTGCACCAAATGGATAGGAATGTAGGTAGGGTATGTGTTCGGTCTACTTGCCGACCGAAAGGCTGGACTGAAGGACACGGATACCATTCAATTCGTTTTTCTCTTATTTTAGTGAAAATTGAACAGATTGTAAAACCTGCGAATGCAGACAACCAAAACATACATGAATACACAGCTCTGACACATTCAAAGACTAAAACAAAGCATATAAATGTTACACAAAGCACGCATCAAACACACTAACCGTGGCATCCCTCACGTCCTGGCATCACACAATGAATCCCTACGCACGGTCTCCCACTATTTAAGCACCTAATCACAGCCCCCAATATCCCTACGCACAACTGGTCTCTATACTCAAACAATTCCCACGCAGTTATGAGGCATAACCCAAAATAATGTTACTAATAACTAATAATTAATAATTAATAATAACTAATAATTATTCAAATAACATTTCAAATAAAATGTCACATTTGTCCCATTTTATAGCCTAAAATATGCACACTGAAACACCCCATCCTAACTGGACAGTACACCTCCCACCTAGCCGATCTAGCTACTAGTCTAGGGAGGCTACCAATGTCCCTTGTTCCTCAATGGGGAGGAGAACAACCATCCTCCTGACATCCCGGTGGAGGACGACCCCGGGCAGCTTGCCAGAGCCTTTCTTTTCTTTTGTTTTGGCTCCTCCTGGAGAGGCAGGGCCCTGGTGAGCGCTCCTGAGAAGGCCTTCCGTTTGAGCTTGTTCACACTTTCTCGAGCATCAGCTGCCACTTCTGCTGCTGATTTCACGGGCCACTCCTCAAAAGGCTTCTCCAGGAATCCAGGTCCATTCTGCCACAGAGAATCTTCGCTCAGTTTTTCAGGAACTGCTCCTCTTGTGCTGATGTCGGCCCCATTGCACTCACCGGGGATCCACGACCACTCGGTTGGAGACCCTGTCTTCCCCGGGTCCCACGTTTCCTTGGCTGAGCTCCCGCCTCCTGCCTCTTCGAAGGCTCTTCTTATAAGGATGTTTCCTTTTTGTTTGGCCGGGGACACCAGGCCAATTGGTTGGTATAGAGCAGCCACTTGGCTCAGCAGCTCTCTTCTCGACAAGCCGTTGGGTGTATTCTTCCGGACTTCTTCTACCTTGAGGTTGAGGCCTGTCCTCACTTTTCCTTTTCTCTTGGAGAAGTTTACTGATGTCATCACGTAGAGCTGGTCGGAATCCACGAGATATCCAATGCCAAGGGCCTTATTATCCTCGTCTTTCAGCTGATTCGGTAGCACCAGGGTTTTGGATGTCGCTCCAGGCCTCTCCCCTCCACAGGTTCTGGCGTCGTCGTTTCTCCTCCCACCTTGGCCAGACCGGACACACGGCTTTAGAAAGAACCCTCCAGCGCTCAAGATCTTCTCCACTCCACTCGTGATGGTGTTGAGCATCTCCAGATCATCATGGGAAGTCAAGATGTCGTCGACGTAGCTATCTTTCTCCAAGACACGACGCTCTTCTTCCCTTTCAATGAACTGAGGTAGCTCTGCTGTCTCCCTCATTTCCAGTTGAGCAATGCAACCAGTAGGACGGTCTCCAATGTTCACCCTCGTGATGGCGTACTCCCCGATGTCCTCTTCAGGATCGTCTTCCAACACTTCGTTGTTGGTTGCCATTGAGCTCCGGACTCTGGAGTTGCTTTCCTGCCTCAGTCCACTCTCCCTGGTCTCTTCGCAGCACCCGATACACTTGACGATTTCCTCATACTTGGCCGCTGCTGTTCTCATTGATCGGGCGAAGTGTGTCTTGGACTCGTAGGTCACCGTCTCCACATCTTCAAACAGATTGGGATGCGCCCCACTCACAATCTTTCCAAGTAGGCCTTCCCACAGGACCAGGTCTCCTACTACCTTCACGGGACAGGGAACCAGCCGCCCCTCTCTTTGGCTGATGAGGAGCTCAATACTCCTTGGCCGGACTAACTCATGGGTCTTGACCTCGGGGAAGAATCTTTTCAGTTGCTGTGGTTCGATGGCATGGTGCACCTTGGCTATTTCATCTAAGCCGTAGCAGACCAACTGGTGGGCTCTTTCACCTTCCGGGGTCCTGAACCTCACCTTCAGGAGGTACCTTCTGGTGTTGGCTGTCACAGTCATCCCTCCGACGCCCTGCACCACTAGCGTGATTTTCTCGCTCTTCAGGCCAAGCCTACTTGCAGCCGCGTGGGTAATGTAATTTGTATCTGATGCGAGGTCCATCAGAGCACCAATTTGTTGCCCGTCGTTAGCAGTGACCTTCAGGAGCATCATTATTACCGGACACTCGTTTACTCCATTTTCTTCCAGGAGCTTCCCGGCTTTTGCTTCAGTGCAGCTCGTAACTGCTGTCTTATTTGTGAAGGCTTTCCTGACTTTTTGCGCAATCTCTGGAGCGAGTTGGGACAAGACCTCTTCCTGTTCAACGGTTAACCTCCTTGCACGTTCAACGCCGCTACTTGGAGTTTCTCTCTTTTCCCCACCATCCCTCTTACTGTCTCTACTGGGGCAGAGAAGGTAATGGTGGTCTGACGACTCTCCTTCTTTGCAGCCTCTCTTGGTGCAGAGGAATTTAAGGTTACACTCTCCGTCAGCGCCATGTGATGAAAGGCACAGCCGGCAGGCTCTAGACTTCTTCACCGCGGCCTTTCTTGCTGCCAAGTCGAGGCCTCTGAACTTCTTACAGGTGAACAGCCTACTTCTGTGTTTATCTTCGCACAGAACACAATTGTCATCAGCGCTGCCTCTCTCAGTGGCTCTAGTGAAAGCAAACTTCTTCTCAGTCTTCTTCTCTGGGATCTCCGTGATCTCCATCTGCTCCAACTGTTCGAGGATGCTTTCCTGCTTTTGTAGGAAGTCCAGGAAGGTGTCAAAGTATCTCTCCGGCTGGAAACCATTTCGGGGGTCTATTTTGAAAGTAAGCCACTCCTTTTTCAAAGTGAGTGGCAGTTTGTTCTCAATGGCTCCAGTCACCAGAGGGTTTTTGATGGCTACTTCATTGTCAAGATCTTTAAGGTCTACTAGAGCTTTCTCTGTGATTCGGATCAGATCAATCACCTTCCTGAATTGGTGCTCTTTGACTGGAGAAATCTTCTGCAGCTCTGCTACGATCAGGTTGGTGATTGCATTCTTGTTTCCGAAACGACTCTCTAGCACCCTGAAGACATCTTCGGCAGTATTGTGGCTCGCGAGCCTGAGATCCTTTACTATGGTCTCTTCTATACTTTCCAGAAGTTGAAACTTCCTAACTTCCGGAGACCCAGAGGGATCGCCTTGTTCCTGTAGGCTTTCCCAATCCTTCCTCCAGCGGTAGTATTCCCGAATGCTACCTCTAAACGTCGGGAGACTTGTAGGCTTCAGCCTCACTTTTGGAATGCCTCTCGTAGCTGCATTTCCACCCCGTGCGCCTGCTCCCTCAGTCTCCTCCAACGCTTTTTGCTGGGCTTTAACAAGCTCAACCCGTGCTTCAGTCTCCGCCTGTTGAGCCAGGATAAGCTGGGCGCGTCTGCCGCGTTCTTCCTCTTCAGCCCTCTGGTGCTCTCCTTCAGCTGTTGTGCGGCGGGCGCGGTCTTCTTCCTCAGTTGCCTTTCGAGCTTTTCCTATCTCGGCGTCTCTATCTCGCCTGAGCTTGTTCTTTGAGGACATCAAATGATGCAGCCGTCCCTCCACGTCTTCTATAGCAGCGACAGGGGCCCAGTCTCTCCAGACAGAGAGCTCTTTCTCTGCTCCTGTAGTAAGCTCCTCTAAATGGTGCACTTGTCTCTCATGGCAGTCATGGTCTAGCTGGCCCAATGGGACCTCTTCTGTCTCTTCTTTAGCTCGTTCAGCCTCCCTGATCGCGAACAACACTCTTCTTTCACCGTATCTTGACCACAGATGGAGTTTTACGAGATCGCCAACCTTCGACAATTTAGTCATGCAGTCTTTGCTCACCTTCTCGATGTCTCTCGTCTGTTGTTCCGATAGTTTGGTGGGGTCCTCTTCCGCTTCTGCAAGCAGACTCTCTTCATAGCTACTATTGGCTTCCAGGAGCTTCTCAGCTTCATTAGAGAAAGCCTGCCACTGGACCTTTAATTCGCTCTCGACCATGGAGGGTGTAACGCGGAGCATGAAGGCAGATTTTTGGTTAAAGTTGGATTTAGCTGAATTTCTGTCTTTTTTCAGTTGAGCTACGGACTGGTCCTCTTCAGCCATTTTCCTTCTCTTTTCACAGGCTATCAATGTTAAAATATTTATTCAAACTCTGCTGTTATTTTCTTTAACAGATTTAAGTCCCTTCAAACTGCTCACTTAGTATTTTTACTTTCGTTTTATTCAACTGTGACGTTTTACAGTCAAAACTGACATTTATTTACTGCCAGAATAAATGGGACTCTTATTTTGAAACTCCGGATCTTCTGTGTATATTTACTTCCTTTATTTACTGACAGAATAAATGGGACTCTTATTTTGAAACTCCGGATCCTCTGTGTATATTTACTTCCTGGTTACTGCAAGAATAAATGGGACTCTTATTTTGAAACTCCGGATCTTCTCCCGTGAGCCTCTCGTGCTCGTCAGTGACGCACTAGTCTCCTCCTCCTCTCACAGTTAGAATATCACTCCGCGAGTCCGCTTAGCCACTTTAGCCACTTTAGCCGACACGGTCAGTCCCACGTTAATCACTCTGGCTAGCAAGGCAAGTCTCTATACACATCCAGCAAGGCAAGTCTCTAAACATCCAGCTTGAATTAGTTCGCTGGTCAGTGCTGTTGCTTACCCGACCGCTTTCCTGGTCTTGCTGTCCTCTCGCGCTGTCTCGCGCTGCCGACACTGTCACATGTCCAGTAGGCTCTGCACAGACACGCTTCACAGACAGCACACCTGGCTAGCTAGCTCCGGTTAATTGCAGCCACTTTTCCGAGTTCCCTCGACGCTTGTATTCGTCCCGCGGAGAACTCCTCTCTGAATGTGGCTGTCAATTTACTTCTCCACCACCTCGGGAATCTTTTCAAAGATATTTCTTTGACGCCCGGGCCGTAGGTTTTACAATTGTTCGGTCTACTTGCCGACCGAAAGGCTGGACTGAAGGACACGGATACCATTCAATTCGTTTTTCTCTTATTTTAGTGAAAATTGAACAGATTGTAAAACCTGCGAATGCAGACAACAAAAACATACATGAATACACAGCTCTGACACATTCAAAGACTAAAACAAAGCATATAAATGTTACACAAAGCACGCATCAAACACACTAACCGTGGCATTCCTCACGTCCTGGCATCACACAATGAATCCCTACGCACGGTCTCCCACTATTTAAGCACCTAATCACAGCCCCCAATATCCCTACGCACAACTGGTCTCTATACTCAAACAATTCCCACGCAGTTATGAGGCATAACCCAAAATAATGTTACTAATAACTAATAATTAATAATAACTAATAATTATTCAAATAACATTTCAAATAAAATGTCACATTTGTCCCATTTTATAGCCTAAAATATGCACACTGAACACACCCCATCCTAACTGGACAGTACAGTATGTGATGTATGTAAAGGGAGGGATGAACATTTTGACCACTTTTTTGTTGAATGTCCAAGTTTGTCTGTCTTATTTGTGAAAGTAAAGGGGTTGTTAAGTGTACACTGTGGGGTTACCGTCATGAATGAGATTGAATGGAAGGAATTGTTATTGTTTGGGGTGGTGGGAAAAAAGAAAGAAGTGAACGTAGATTTTTTTTTTTTTTTTTGAGTCACGTAAGGTATGCAATTGTATGTAGGAGCACATTATG
This sequence comes from Nansenia antarctica, assembly GCF_963989245.1. Taxonomy (NCBI): domain Eukaryota; kingdom Metazoa; phylum Chordata; class Actinopteri; order Argentiniformes; family Microstomatidae; genus Nansenia; species Nansenia antarctica. The sequence continues at coordinate 29,078,243 of NC_137685.1, read as the reverse complement.
AGGGGAAAGTTACCAGGGTGTGGGATTTGTTTGTGTCACTATTTAAAAAGGATGTTAGGTTAGTGCACACACTGGGGAAAGCAGATTTTTGTAAACACTTTGTCAATAATAGCACTTTGGTGACTATTACGGGATCAGGGATGTTAGGTTTTAATATAGAGGATTAGTATCTGTGTTTGGTTTTGAGTCAGTGTTTATGTTTGTTTTATGATTTTTCTGAGTTGACCAAGGGCTGCCAGGCATAGATAAGACCTGGTATGCTACTTGGTCTCATGTTGGTTTTGTCTATTCTGGTTTAGGTTTAGGGTTTAGGGTTAGGGTTAGGGTTGTGTCTGTCCCACTTTTCGCGCTGTCTGTCATGAATCACAGTGTTTTTTACGTGTCGTATCTTTTGCTTTATCATTCTTTATTGTTTTATCATTTCTTTATTTGTTGCAGCATTCTTTATTGTTTCTTTGTTTGGATTATTTTGCGTATGGTTTATTTGTTATGTTGATTTTATGATTTTTATGATTTTACCAAGGGCTGCCAGGCATAGATAAGACCTGGTATGCTACGTGGTCTTTTTTGTTGTCGTCTTTTGTCTATTCTATGTCTGTCCCACATTTTGTGTTGTGCTGTCTGTCATGTCTCACTGTGTTATTTACGTATCGTATCTGTATGTGTTTTGTGAATAATGTAAATAACCAACTGAAAAAATTATCTGTGAAATGTATTTTTGATAATAAAAGAAAAATAAATAAATAAATACGCCCGATCTCGTCCGACCTCGTAAGCTAAGCAGGGTTGGGCCGTGTTAGTACCTGGATGGGAGACCGCCTGGGAATACACGGTGCTGTAAGCTTTTCGTTCCTCCGCGTTACCGAGGAGAGGCGCGTGCAGCGGCCGAGGAGTGTACTCTTTCCGGATAGACATTCATGCATGCTCTCGGGGTTCGAAACATAACTTCCCGGGGTGCCAGCGGGGTGGTTGATGGATCACAATGACCGTATGGTGAAGTTAGCAAAGTAGTATTGTGTTTTTACCACCTTCCTAGCCGGTGTTATTCATGGACAAATACGGTGCCCGGGGCACACTCTTTGCGGGTTAATAACGTCGCTTTACCGGGGCTTACGGTGAAAATTCAAATGTGTCCGGACAGGAGAGAGGGGCGGGATCGTAAATCACTTTGAATGGAGTCGATTGGAGACCCCCATCGATGTCGACACTGCTCGGCATACTGCTACTAGCTTACTAGCTTACTATATTGTTGTCTTAACAGTTGGTAAAATAACATGATTAAAATAAATATATATGAGCAATAACATATCGTGGGCAAGTGTAACGGAGTAGAAAGTACAGTTCAATTATAGCTAAAATTGAGCTAAACTGCGCCCTCTAGGGGTTTAATGTAAATACAGCTGTACAGTGCATAGCGCGGGACGCAACATGATCCTGCTCAGTTCATCTGAAAACATTGACTGGGTAGGTCACGTTTTCTACAGGGTCTGAGATCGAATATCGTTTGAGAGATTATCAATGTACCTATGTTTTATTTGAATGTTTGATAAGTAAGATAACTGTTTTGAGTTTCCCCATTTATAGTATTTTAGTTTGGAACATATCACAAGTTTGTTAATGTGAGTTTTCTGTTGTTAACAATGATGGCGCTAACGTGAATGTCCGTGTGTAACATCATTTTAGAATCTAGCCTGATGACCCTGCAACCGTGTCCACAAATTGATGCACTGTATGTTTTCTACAGGTAATATTATTATTGTTGTGCTATTGTATGTCTGTTGTTCTTCCAAAGTTAGTAGACCGTATTGTAGGAGGTTGGGTTTTCCATCTCACTAGTTTGCACCACGCTCGCAGCTAACCTAGCAGTCAGGTTGCAGCCATGTGTTGCACGTGGTGTGCATGCGTGTATTCCAGTTGCACTGTTTTTGTATGCATTGTATTGTTATTGTTAATATATATATAATTGATTGTTTGACTGTTCAAATACCACTATACGATCACACAAGTGAGTATTTATGTAGTCTACACATTTTGTATTTTTGTTTCATATTATTGTTATAATTTGTGTAGTATGAGTGACTACTGTATGCTCAGTTCATCTGAAAACACTGACTGGAATCTAGCCTGATGACCCTGCAACCGTGTCCACAAATTGATGCACTGTATGTTTTCTACAGAATAAATGAACGTGAGCCATCCAGCTGAGAGTGATTCATGCAAAGATACACCCCGTCACACAAGCACTACAACCAACTTGTCCGTCTGAAGCTACAATACTGGGATCATTCGTGATTGGGCTACAAACAGTCAAATACTAGGCGAACATGTGTGTAAGACACAAATAAACTTGGATTTCATGCATTTCAAGTGGCATATTTGTAATCATGACGATGTAGTCATGTCTAAGAATGCATTTCATCATGTTAATTCCAAGTATAGTGAAAATACCACCGCTCATCCGTGATCAGACTTAGCTGGGGTGCTGCAGCTGATAAGTATCAAATAGAGTGCAAAAAAGCAGCATCTGCACACTCAAATATGTGCAAAAAACAATGTTTATTGCAAGCTTTCGGTCCCCAGGCTATCGGACGATGTAAACAATAGCTGTATGACAAGTTTGTATGACGCAGTTTGACGAGGCTGAAAGCGCACAGGGTTGCCAGATGGGATTGACAATTTACAGCCTAAACTTTCTATAACCTCAAAATCAAGTAGCCCATTCGGCGGTGACCCGCCCCATCTGGCAATCCTGGACGCAACTCTGCAATTCTGGACGCGAAATGCATTTAGGGAAATAGGAGACGAGATAGTGTCCATCAAAACCGACTTCAAATTTCCCGGAAATAACTGCTCGCCTACTAAATTTCTCGCATACTCAAATCTCGCATACTGTACGTTCGGAACGTACTACATACTCAAAATCTACGTCATATCTAGTATGAGTAGTATGCTAGTATGCTATTCCGAACACAGCCATTTATTTAATCACAGGAGCCACATGCAGACAGGTTCAACACTGTCACCAGTAGATGGCGCTCTACAGCAACGAACTTCAATCGATGTCAGAGAGGGACATGAAATAACAAGCAGACACCGTTAACTGTATAATTCTCAGCATTTTATTGTGCAAAGTACCAGACTCCACTGTTACCAAGACAAACTAATTTCTAGAAAGAAAAACCGAAGCTTCGCCAGGTAACTCAAGCCCAACACTTATGGTGGTACCCTACTGGTGTGGGGTGGTACTACAGGTAGTCTAACACAGGATATCAGTTTTCAAAGCAAAAAGAAAGAAATATTCAAGTATTAAAAAGTAATTCAGTGAAATTAAATGAATAATAATTAAGAAAAAGAAACAAAAAGATAGAACTGTTATAATATTATAATGTATGAACATTGTAAAATAGAGAGGAGGGGGGGGAGGAAGGAGGGAGAGGAAGGGAGGGTAGGAGGAGAGGACGGGAGACATTGAGAGAAAATAATCTAGAAAAGGCTCATGTCATGACACAACCTTCTCCCTGATCCGATCAACAAGTACATATCCATACAGTATATGATGGTGCAGCCAGCAGACCCCCCCCTTCTTCTTTAGGGCTCCTGCCTCCTTTAAACTCCTCCCACACTGGGAGCAGTCGTGTTAACTAGTGTGTGTGTTCTCTGGTGTTTCTTTAGGGATCCTGCCTGACTGAAACCCTTCCCACACTGGGAGCAGCAGAATGGCTTCTCTCCTGTGTGTATTCTCTGGTGTCTCTTTAGGTTTTCTGCCTTACTGAAACTCTGCCCACACTGGGAGCAGCAGAACGGCTTCTCTCCTGTGTGTATTCTCTGATGGCTCTTTAAGTGTCCTGCCACACTGAAACTCTTCCCACACTGGGAGCAGCAGAATGGCTTCTCTCCTGTGTGTATTCTCTGGTGTTTCTTTAGGTCTCCTGCCTGACTGAAACCCTTCCCACACTGGGAGCAGCAGAATGGCTTCTCTCCTGTGTGTATTCTCTGGTGACTCTTTAGGTTTCCTGCCTCACTGAAACCCTTCCCACACTGGGAGCAGCAGAATGGCTTCTCTCCTGTGTGTATTCTCTGGTGTTTCTTTAGGTCTCCTGCCTGACTGAAACTCTTCCCACACTGGGAGCAGCAGAACGGCTTCTCTCCTGTGTGTATTCTCTGGTGTTTCTTTAGGTCTCCTGCCTCACTGAAACCCTTCCCACACTGGGAGCAGCAGAACGGCTTCTCTCCTGTGTGTATTCTCTGATGGCTCTTTAGTTCATCTGCCCGACTGAAACTCTTCCCACACTGGGAGCAGCAGAATGGCTTCTCTCCTGTGTGTATTCTCTGGTGTTTCTTAAGGGATCCTGCCTCACTGAAACTCTTCCCACACTGGGAGCAGCAGAATGGCTTCTCTCCTGTGTGTATTCTCTGGTGTTTCTTTAGGGATCCTGCCTCACTGAAACTCTGCCCACACTGGGAGCAGTGATATGGCTTCTCTCCTGTGTGTATTCTCTGGTGTTTCTTTAGGTCACCTGCCCAACTGAAACCCTTCCCACACTGGGAGCAGCAGAACGGCTTCTCTCCTGTGTGTATTCTCTGGTGACTCTTTAGGTTTCCTGCCTTACGGAAACTCTGCCCACACTGGCAGCAGAATGGCTTCTCTCCTGTGTGTATTCTCTGGTGTCTCTTTAGGTGTTCTACCCGACTGAAACTCTGCCCACACTGGGAGCAGTAGAATGGCTTCTCTCCTGTGTGTATTCTCTGGTGTCTCTTTAGTTTGCTCATATAACCAAATCTCTTTCCACACTGAAGACAAGAGTGAGTCTTCTGTCCTCCTTGAGTCTGTGGTTGTGATTTAAGGTGAGTTGGACAAATGAAACTCTCACTGCAATCTAAACAGTGGTGATTCTTCTGTCTTGAGCTCCTCCTCCTCCGTCTGTGTTGTTTATGGCTTCCTGATGCGGAGGAGCTGGGCTCCATGTCTGAGTCTGGGTTGGAGCTCTCTCCTGTAAGAATAGGAACATATACAGGATTAGAAACAACATGAGAACAAGTGCTGCTTCCATAGACTCAGCAGTGCCAGAAGTAACACCACATCTCTGGAGTCTGCACACGCTGTGGGAACATGAAGTGTTCAGAGTGTTAGGATACCTGTAATGGAAAACTGTAATATTCCATCCTTGATAGAACTGTGTCATTTAAATTAGGGATGCACCCAATTGAAATTGCTTGGCCGAAGCTGAATTTAAGGAAACATTTGTCTGAATACCGAATGCGTACCGGCAGTTTTTCATTTCACTATTGATCACTTTTATTGAACACTCCAGCAGACATTAGGCTATACCAACAGCACAATAAGCACAATAACTGGAAATAAATAAATAAATAAGAACAGCATTGCTACTCAGGGTTTTTCCTGCCACAAAATGAGGTTATGACAGAGAAGGTTTGTTAGTCCTTGTTAATGACAGTAGTACCATGTCATTTCCCCCCCCCCCCCCCCCCCCCCCAAAGAGCCACTGCTTTTTGGTCAGGCTGCATTTGCAAATAAGAATTTGTTCTTACATGTTTGCCTGGTTAAATAAAGGTTAAATCTTTTAATAAAAAATAAATAAAAAATAAAATCCAAAACCTATTGTTGACTGTCTGATTAATACAACTTTTCAGCAATTGAAACCCCTGACAGACTTAAAAACTGATCATTTTGCAAATAATACATTAAAAGGAGCACTGACTAACGCTAGTATAGGCTCAACTTGTCATTCTGGATAATGGAACAGCAAGCCAACTAATGTGACTTTCAGGATTTTTGATATGAAATAACGTTTCGACCTAAGACTATTCTGACAGTTGACAAAGTGACGAGTGTGCAAGCCCAGGGCTCCACATGTTGCTGGCTGGTCTTCGCTAGCAAACACCAAAGCTAAGCTTATTTGCAGCACAGCGCCACCAGGGTTAAGGTTAAATAGCACCCCTGCCACCACATGGGCGCAGTGCCGCAATTGCAGTTAGAAATGACAGAAATCCACCGAGTGCAACGCTTGTCGAAAATACGACCGTCAGAGTTTTGACGAGAGCTGGAGGCGGCAAGAAATATGACGGAGGCGGCCGCCTCATAATTCTCTATGCAGGAAAAACCCTGAAACCCTGCTACTATTCACCTGTTGATAGGATGTGTTTTTCCATTGTGCATAGGTAAATTCTAAATACTGTATCATTGGTAATTATAATCAAGTTGTAATATCTAAACTGTTGAGATTGAGCAAACCTCTCTCTGTCTCTGTCATGCACAAACTGACCATGCTTTTCTCTGTAACTGGACCGGAGCCAGATTTAGACCACGGCTAGTGGGGCCAGTATACCTTGCAGCAGGGAAACCTGACTAAGGGGCCAGGGGAGAGACTGGGTCAATAGGTCAGTATATTTAGGACCGGCCAGTCAGCTGACCAGAGTCAGGTAACTGAATTGCCATGACGACCAACCCGTTATGGGATGTAATCATGAATAATGATTTGCAAGGTACAGCTGATTCCTGTGTCAGCAGGAATCTAGATTATAAGGAGGCACTGTGAATGTCATTCTGTGTGCGTTCTCTGTCTGTGCCTGCGACTGAACACACCCGGCGCCGTGAATAAACGTGTATCTTAATTGTCTACTTTGAGCAAGCTTTAATTAATTACTTTGGGGAATCAACAAATCTCGGCCTCCGCCCATCATCAGAGAATCATCTATTATCAATTGGCGCTTTCGAACAGGATCAGCTTCAAAAGGTAGGAAATGTCTAACCATATTGACTATCTTCCCAGCTGTACAAAAAACCTGTAATTTCTTTCCTTAAAAGGAGAAAATGGGATGGATGTGATGATGGGGGATAATAACTAAATTGAAAGTTAAAGGACTAATATTAAACTAAGTTTGAGTACTGCTGTTGATAAACATGAAGGTCATTAATTCACATATAGGATAATACGTTATAAAAGGACAGAGCTGCTAGGTGTCACTCTGGAGGAGATATACTGAAACTGGATATTGATTAATTCATAGAAGAATTGATTAAACGGAATTGGGCATTCTGTGGGTTTTTATTTAAACAAGTAATGGTAATACTGTGGACAGGGTTACAGTACAGATCTTATATTGAGGTATTTGACAGGAAATAAGGTGAACTGCAGATCACGCTTGAGTCAACAAAGTTATGTTTATCTGTAAGGTACAGAAATAAGGTATTGTGTTATAGCACAGGATTTGAAACTATGCAGAAGTAGAATGTTGATTAAGACGGTTAAATGAATAAGGTATTAACACGTAAGTGGTTATGGTATGTAAATTAAGGTGTGATTAAAGAAAAGTGTTTTATAAGAGGTCAAGCAATGTGGGTATATTCTGTAGAGAAATAGAATAATGAAGGAATAAAGGACAGCGGTAAAAAGACAGTTGTAGGACGATAAGAATTTGAACAGATATGGTATTTGTGTTAAATGTTAAAGCGTAACAGATTTGAGTGACAAGATTGACTAATTGAGACAGGATAGAATAGATGAGACGTGGATTTAAATGACCTTGATGAAACGCAATACAACAGACTGAATTAAAGTATACAAGAAGTAGTGTTGTTCCGATACCATTTTTTGATCCCGATACCGATACCGATACCTGACCGTGCAGTACTTGCCGATACCGAGTACCGATCCGATACCACGGCGTTTGAAAAAACAAAACAAAAAAACATGTTTTTTGAGTCGCATACTCACCTCGATGTAAAATTATTGCTAACACTTAGTCTGGCATCGGGTGTTTGGTATCGTGAAAAGTATCAACAAAAATCTATTAACCAACTCAATCAAGGTACCATTTGGTTCTGTAACTAATCATAACAGCAGGGCCGGCCTGTGGGACTGGGGAGTGAAGGCGGTGTCGCCCATCAAAAGAAGAATGTGGCCAGGTACTAATATATGTGAAGGCACACGATTTGTCAAAGTGCAGTTCAATGAATTTGTGAAATCACTTCCATATTCGACTAGGTTTGACACGGAGACTGGCCCGGACTTCTTCCGAGTTATTCCATCCGGGTAGTTTTGAAGCCTGACAAGCAAAGAATGCTGCTAGGGTTTAAGCCTTCTAGTCGGAGACTCCTAGCAAAGTTTCTAGCTAAACGCAAGTAGACTTAAAAGTTCTAGACACTGGTTTTTATAACTTTGACAGTCCGGTGTGTGCTTCATGAAACGGGGTTGGTTTTTTAGCTACCATGCATTGGCCAACAGAATTAGTTACCCTGGTGAAAAGTGGGCAAACGTGGCACCATTGTTGAAATCAAAAGTCAAGAACGATAGCTAGTTATTAGTTACGCGTATAACATTACATAGCTCTTCATCCCCAGCAGTGCCTGTCGCTTTGCATGTTCTGTTCATTGAACAGTAGCAGCAACTCAACCACACACTGTCTGTATGAGTAACGCCGGTAAAACAAAACGTACCTTTCTCTGCCACATAATCCTTAGGGGCCATGCTTGCCGATCACAGGTGATGATATACTTGTTAACGGGACTTGTAAAATCCTATTTACTTTGCTCAACTTTAAAAATTGAATGTTTCTCGTGTCTTCACACCGTCACCGTCACCGGAGACAATTCATTCACCGAGTTGCGGGACGCTGTGGGTGCGTTCGTAAATTCGCTCTGGAAATCTGATCACCACTCAAGGAATGCCTCTTGTCCAATCAAATTGCTTGGTCCCTTTATGACGTTGATACCACTGTGCGCTCCAGCGTTCTAAGAGCGAATTACGAATGCAGCCTGTGCAAAACGCGCATCACAAGTTTGGTATCGGGTGTTATTTGTTAGTACTCGCCGATACCGATACCAGCATTTTTGTGCGTATCGGTGGCCATGCCGATACTAGTATCGGTATCGGAACAACACTAACAAGAAGTAATGAACACGAATTGTGTAACTATAAAGCTCTAACGAGACAATTTAGATAAAATAATTCCCTTTTACTAACATTGTGTGCATTTTAATTAATGAAAAAAATGGGTAATCAAACTTCTAGGACGGTAAATTGTGATAAACGAACCTTGAAATATAAATCTGAGAGAGATCTACCACGGGCAGAAAGGAAAGCCATTAAGAAACTATTGAAAATTGATCCACATATAATTGATATTCCGATAAAATACACTAATACAGTGACACAAAAAGGATGGATTTTACTTAAATTAGGACCATTCTATGCAGAACCATTTCTAACAAAGATTGCGGAATGGAGTGACGATAATTTCACAAGTATCGGGAGTTTTGAAAAGAATAAACTGAAGATTATTGACGAATATTTGATATCAAACAAAACAATTAGAGATCCAACATGGGATACCGATTACATGAAAGAAGTCTATCAAGCATGGTTAATAATGTCTAAACAATGGCCTGGTAATATTGTCAGAAAGCAGGAACATGATAGGCCTAGCAAGAAACGGGAGGTAGAGAGTGTCTCTCCCATAAAATTACGGGCTGAGCAGGCTGTGACATGCAGCGTGGTCCAGGTGCAGGCACCGTTGCTAAATATAGAAGAGAAAGTTCTGTACAAACCATTAACGTTATCTGACGTATCTAAGATTATAGAAGACGCACCCAAACCCTGGATTAACCCTAAAGAATTCATAAATTGGTATAAAACAATGTTGTTACATGGTAATTTGAATGGCACGGATTTAAGATACATTCTGATCACTTTAATGCCAGATGTCGGAATTGATACTTTGATAAATGCTTGCGAAACTATAAATGAACAAAATGATGGACCATGTAAAGGAAAAACAATAAAAGAACGTTTCCCATGGCTTGATAAGGAACACAAGAATACTCACATTGAACAATTAACCAAATTTCTAAACGACCATGCCAGCCAAAACCGTGATATCTCACAAATTCTGAACTGTAAACGTAAGCCTAATGAAACAATGTCTGACTTTGTAATCAGATTCCAAAAGACCTGGAAAGAAAAGGCAAATTTGGAATTAGAGGACAAACAAAACTTATTTTTTACAAACATGATTCTAGATGGTATTGGAGACGATGCGAAAAACTTCAAATTATCGACACCAGACATTTTCTCATTGACCCCAGCATTGATAGAAAAACGGATAAGGGAACTGGACGCTCTGGGATTGTTTAAGCAACCCCAAGCACAAGCTTTGGAGCTTGCACAATACACAGAACTAGACGGATGGAATGAATACTAAGCATTATGGGTAATGAAGTCTTACATGCATGTCGTGTGATATAGTTATATAGTTATAGTTATAGCGAAATCATTGAGTTAAGTAATAATAATCCTTGTTTTGATTAACATATTTTAAACAAATACTAAAGAGTGAAATGAATAACCATTTCATTTTTCAGGACAAGCGAAATAGCTTAGTACTAACATTCAAAAAGTGGTAAGAGACGAGTGCATTTGTGCTCCACAAAGCTGCACCAGAGGCAGACAGACACTGTGAACCTACACTATTAATAGAACTGCTCTTGCAAACAAGACGCAGCTTCTGTGACACAGAGACACAGACACGCATTCTTGCAGATAACACATAAAAGTGTTACACACATACATGTAAATGTAGTTGTCCCTTATTGTAATTATCATACAATTCTGCATTGACTCAGCAAACGTAACATTTGAATTTACTTAGTAAACAGAGACATAGACCACGCATTAATGACTGTTAATGTTCACACAAGCAAAGAGGAATATGTGACATTTTGATGGGAGGATAATCCCAAACGGACAACACCTGGAACATTATGACAACTCTTGCCAATTCGATCTCCTGACAGAACCAAGAAAATGCAGAGAAACTGGGCGACGGACTAAAACGGGGTCGCTGCTGAAGGGCCACTCTAAACAGAAGTGGGGGCGAAAAAGATATTGAACGATTGAACCAGATGAGAGAAAGTGGAAATCACAAATGATAATTCTCTGTGTAAACTGTAAATGTAGATGTTGTTTTTCTGTTTGAAAGCGGAAACATGATAATGACATGACAGACTACAGACTTTGATAAAGCAATTACACATACGAATATGACAGTACTTCACACAATCAACAGTGTTAATCGGCCAACAGCTGAATGCACGAGCATTACACGTTGATGCAACATTTATGATAAACCATTCACACTGACTCAAGAATGTCTCTGATAAATATACTAAAACCAACGGGTGATTGACTGAGAAATATTGATTATAAGAGAGGGAGAGAACATTTAAATGTTCACAACAAACTTAAACCTTAATGCAAAATACGCTTATACTGTACATAGACCAACGGGGAAGTATCCACGCTATCAATAATAATTGTGATCAGAATTTTTTAACATACGGGTAGAATAGAACCTATCTACCTCCTTTAAAAAATATGCTTATGGGAATTGACTCAGATTGCACATTGACAGTGACTAAACTAAGTATTGAAGACTGATTTGGAAATTAAAGGGACGGTTCACGGTTTTTCACAACCCACGTCCTAGTTTGATACCCATGAACCTCAAATGACAAATCCTTTTGTTTCCTCTAGGAGCATTGATGAAGGACGAGTTAACCCATTTACGGGAAACTAAAGTGTCTGTCTAACTGTACTTAACGATTGTGCAACCTTTGTATCTAAAACGGTCTCAGCAGGCAAGTGCATAACTCACTAGACTGGGGGGACCACGGGAAGCCCAACCCACTCTCAACTCTGACGATAGGACCCAAGCAAAGGGGAAAACGGACACGTATTATGACAAACGATTACTGATTCCAGTACCATAATGATGACTATCTCTGCTATTAACAGCTATTCTTGATGTTGTTGTGTATTAAGATTGAAACTAGGACAAGAGATACCGGACAGACGATGCGTGCCGAGAGAAACCGTGTGATCCAGACCTCATTATGGATCAGGGGGATACTAGCCACAATATCGGTTATGTATACGATCTGGGTGATAACTAACGAAACAGACATTACTTTAACTGAAGACTCTGATACTAATCTTGTTCGCATGCGTCGTGACATCCAGGGATTTAAACCAAATAGCGCACTAGACTCAGTTGCAGGAGTTTGTCAGGTTGTTAAAGATTGTTGTACATATTCACCACAACAGGATTAAACCTTTAAGATCAGACAATGGGGACATAGCACAACGAACAATAGGGGAGAGAAAAGTAGGGGGTGAGGATTTAGAGTTTCAATAACACTGTTAAAACATTTGAGTAAGCATCATGATGGTGAATGAAATAATTTCTACTGTGAGTCTCTCAATAACACAGCAACAAGACAAAAGGACAACAAGGCTAAAGCAGACAATAATGGAAGAATGCTCCATCATCATCAGATAGTGCCTTATTGCTACCGGAAACGCATAAGGTCCCTCTGTTGAAGATCGACCTAGGATATCAAAGAACCAAGACAAGACACCACCTAAAGAAACTAATTGACTATATCCCTATTTGTTAAACATGTATAATTGTGAAACAAACTATGGAAAAACATTTGATTTGACTTAATGATGGAAATGATACCTACTTCATTTGTAATGAGTATTTAGACATAGTAATGAGAAACCTATTTGGATATTTTCTCCTTTAAACAACAAAAGTTTTTTTATCCAAAGAAGGTGATTATTAATCAGAGTAGTTTAACCACAAAGTGACCTTTTACTCATGCCAAGTCAATTGTGGAATGAGATGTTTGTTCGTTTTGTCAGGCCACATGACTAAAGACTTATATTTGTCTGTGGGGAAAATCATTTAATGACAATTCCGGAGGAGGAATGTAAGATCTCAGCCATGTGGAAAGAAAGAGATATAATTAAAGTTACTGTCCATTAGAGGAGAAAAAAAAGAGTGAGCTGATAGGATGTGTTTTTCCATTGTGCATAGGTAAATTCTAAATACTGTATCATTGGTAATTATAATCAAGTTGTAATATCTAAACTGTTGAGATTGAGCAAACCTCTCTCTGTCTCTGTCATGCACAAACGGACCATGCTTTTCTCTGTAACTGGACCGGAGCCAGATTTAGACCACGGCTAGTGGGGCCAGTATACCTTGCAGCAGGGAAACCTGACTAAGGGGCCAGGGGAGAGACTGGGTCAATAGGTCAGTATATTTAGGACCGGCCAGTCAGCTGACCAGAGTCAGGTAACTGAATTGCCATGACGACCAACCCGTTATGGGATGGAGACGAGCCGAACGTACATCTAACTTTAGTGTAAACAACATGTTTGACAGGAGAATAATGATTTGCAAGGTACAGCTGATTCCTGTGTCAGCAGGAATCTAGATTATAAGGAGGCACTGTGAATGTCATTCTGTGTGCGTTCTCTGTCTGTGCCTGCGACTGAACACACCCGGCGCCGTGAATAAACTTGTATCTTAATTGTCTACTTTGAGCAAGCTTTAATTAATTACTTTGGGGAATCAACAAATCTCGGCCTCCGCCCATCATCAGAGAATCATCTATTATCACCTGTATAACCAGGGGTGCACATAACTTTTTGGGGCCAGTGCTCAGAGGAGCACCTAGTGATGCTGCTTGGTGCTCCCCGAGCTCGCGAGTCACGACCCGTCCCACAGGATGGATAAAAAAGGGATACCGTATTTTCCGCCCTATAAGGCGCACTTAAAAGTCCCAAAAAAAAAAAAAAAACGACAGTGCGCCTTATAACCCGGTGCGCCTTATATATGGATCAAAATGTAAAAATTACATGACCAATATTTTTTTTTTTATAATAATACAATGTTTCAGTACGACTGGTAAACTACAAAGCCGCACCGCTTGCAGCATTACGGTAATCAGTAAACGACGGCCGCCATCTTGGAATCTCCGCGAATGCTATGCTTGTGGTGGGTTAACATAATTCACCCCCGGAACTAATAGTTGGGAGTATTGTTCCGTACGGAGGGTTAAGTGGGTGGTACTGAGTTTTAGTTCCTGTTTTAAGTGTGTGATAACAACTGGTTCATGTCTGTCAATAAACGTCTAGCTGTGACATTTAATACGCCGCCTCCGACTCCCGTCTCTCGGCACTACATGCTATTGTTATTCTATCATGTGCTCTGAATGGATGCCGTACTCACCCAACTGTTCAATTCGGACACTCACACCGCTTGCAGCATTACGGTAATCAGTAAACACCGGTGTTGTGCTTACTCACAGTCCCACACCACAAGACCCCATAAAGAAGACTAAACAGAGTTTCCGAGGGAACAAAGTGAGATTCTTGGTGCTTTCAACTTGAAGTTTTAAAGTACCCACTCGATATAATAAACAACAGTTTAACGATCACTAAACACTTATCATTTGTGTATTGGATTCATTATTCTCGTTTGCCGGAGGCTACCGGTAAGGGAGGGTTGATTTGTAAACATACTTTCGTTTTAGCTCGTGTTCAAAAGCAAGAACTGTGTGTTCATCTAGTTATGTGTAGTTATGTGTTTTTAGCATGTCGATGTTCTCCCAGTATGTTGTCATGTTATTAAAAATACAGTTTAGACCTTCGTAGCGATGTGTTTTGTTAGCTGTTAGCCGCTTGAGATGAACCAACATTCAAATACGCCTGTCGTGTTCAATCTTTCTCTGATTTGAATGTATGACACATCATTTGAAAGCTTACAATCTGCAGTTTAAGCATGTGTAAAAACTGAAAAAGTACGTTGCACATTTCACCAGGAGCTGTCACATATTGGTTGTTGGTTATAATTGTATAGCCTATTGGTTGTTTTCTGGTGTTGTTTTGCTCTGTTTGTAGTCTACTTGATGTATTTTTATCAGCTGTTAAATCACCACAGCGGTTAATCCACTAATAGAGATAATAGCAGATTGAAAATGCTTGTAGCTAACTACTCTATATCTCGTGGTTGCAGCTATTGCGAATTGCTATTCACGCGAGTCAGCTGTGAATCACCGCAGGTCCTTGACGCTTGTTGCAAAAATGGATGACGAACGGCTGATACTTGAGGTGGAAAAATATATATTTTTGACAGTGGAGCAGGTAGAACGTTGATGGTGACAACGCTCAGGTGGAGCTTGGACAACGGGAAGTTGACACAACACCGATGGAGAGGTGACGCAACGCAGTAGGTGGAGCTTGGGCGTAACGCAACCCCAGTCAAACGTTTGACTGCAGTATCTATTCTATGCGCCTTATAAGCCGGTGCGCCTTATAAGCCGGTGCGCCTTGTATATGAAAAAAATTTCTAAAATAGGCCATTCATTGAAGGTGCGCCTTATACTCCGGTGCGCCTTATAGGGCGGAAAATACGGTACATGGATAACTTATATTAGCAAAACGACATGTAGTCATAAATAAAGATGAACAAACAAATGATTGTGTGCAAAACAAAAGAAACAAATGCAAATTCAAATGACTGCTCTTTAAGCATGAAAGTCTGTCAGACTCCTTTAAATACAATGAAATCAACTGACATCACTTTAAGCACTAACTGAATGTCTGTTCTTTAAACACACTGAAATAAACGGACATCTCTTAAAGCACTGCTCTGTTCTGTAAACACTGAAATCAACTTTTCAACAAAAAGTTACAGCCTAAGCATTTATTTATGCTACAAGCTTAATCATCATCATCACTGCTCTCTTGACTGCTGTTATCACTGTCCTCAATTTCAACCATGGTAGAGGATGTTATAGGCTATCACTTTAAATAGCTCATTATTTTGATTGTGCAACAAAGTCTTTTTTTTTCTTTTTTCTAATAGAATTCCAAACCATATTCCTTGGGTCAGGGGTCGAGGTGCGATAATGAAGCTGTAAAACAAACGTCTGAACGTTTGAAAGCTTCAGAGAAAAGAAACGTGAAGTCCCTTGGTGTTGTTTTTCCTTTTAGCGACGAGTCGTTCGGGACTGAATTTTCACGTGGCGGCGTGATAACCGTGCGATACGCGGAATGAAAGTACGAGTTACGATACTTTCCGATAGTTTTCGTGAGGGGAGTCGCCGTGGTCGTCGTCGGTCGACTGTTGTGATGGATTACTCGTCAGGCCTTCGGCTGAGGTGACGGCAAATAGTTACTTAGTGGGGCTGGCTTCTTGGATATTTTGACGGCTCGTCGGGTGCCTCAGTGATGCAGCAGTCAGCAGTTGGATTTTGAGGAAGTAAATTCCTCTCCCAGCGGTTCCAGCTGTTGGTGCGCAAGAGCGCCTTCGTGCGGCTGATCTGCCGCGCAGCATGCATTTTGGCGACGCATGCGCACTGGCGCACCAGTTGTGTGCACCCCTGTGTATAACCCTGCTACTATTCACCTGTATAACCCTGCTACTATTCACCTGTATAACCCTGCTACTATTCACCTGTATAACCCTAACTCTTTGACTTCAATAAATGGAATGATCATTTAAAAACTGCATTTTCTATTTACTCAGGTTATCTTTGTGTAATAGTCAAATTGGTTTGATGATCTGAAACATTTAAGCGTGACAAACATGCAAAAACACACAGAATTGGTAAGGGGGCAAATACTTTTTCACAGCACTGTATATGCGACCTGCCTGCTGAGACCGCAGTAGACATGACACATATCAGATTCATATCTGATAGAGGCCGGCATGAGATTTAGGCCTGAATGGGATCTGAGAATATCAGAGTCAATGTGCTTGTTTACTGCTTACACCTGCATGTTACATAACCAATCTGTGCCACATGAGAAAAAACGTGAGAAAAAAATCTGAATTGTGTCACTTGGACCTGCGGTGTAAATGCAGCCTAAATATCTGCCAGCGCCCTTTGATCTACTCATTAACCTGGCCTTCGCCAAATACATAGCATGAACTCACCATCTTCATCATCCTCACCAACTTCATCATCTTCACCATCCTTGTCCTCTTCATCCTCCTCTTCCATCACCACATCTTCCTCCTCTACTTCCTCTTCTTTCACCATCACATCTTTCTTCTCTTCTTCCTCTCCTCCTTCTTCCTGTTCTTCTTTCACCATCACATCTTTCTTCTCTTCTTCCTCTCCCCTTTCTTCCTGTTCTTCTTTCACCATCACATCTTTCTTCTCTTCGTCCTCTCCTCCTTCTTCCTGTTCTTCTTTCACCATCACTTTCTTCTCTTCTCCTCCTTCCTCCTCCTCCTCTTTAATTGCCACATTGAGTTTGAGTGTTTTCCTGCAGTCTTCCAGCTTCACTGCCACCATCCATCGGCCGTGTGTGCTTTCCAGGGCTGCAGAACCACAGCCAGAACCAGGGGACTGTGTGGACCTGGGGTCAGACATGGTAGCTGGGCTGTGAGGTGGATCTGTGCAGTGGAAACAAAGGAAGCATAAACAGTGAAGAGTATATTTCTCAAACAATACCAACAACAACAACCCCTAACCAGACACTTAACTCTCTACTCCCTCCACCTGTCATTCTAACCAGACACTTAACCCTTCTAACCAGACACAACCCTTCTAACCAGACACTTAATACTTCTAACCAGACACTTAACCCTTCTAACCAGACACTTAACCCTTCTAACCAGACACCTAACCCTAACCAGACACTTAACCCTTCTAACCAGACACTTAACCCTTCTAACCAGACACCTAACCCTTCTAACCAGACACTTAACCCTTCTAACCAGACATTTAACCCTTCTAACCAGACACCTAACCCTTCTAACCAGACACCTAACCCTTCTAACCAGACACTTAACCCTTCTAAGGGGGTGTTCACCTTCCGCACCTTCAGCGCCTTTTTACATACAACCCTATGGGAAAAAGGGAAAAAACTGCCGCTTTTTAAAAAAAGCAGCCGTCTTTTAAAAAGCGTGAGAAAAGCGCAGCTGCCGCCGCCTTTTTCAGTTGAACTGAACTTGACTTCAAAAAGCACAGCCTTCACCGTCTTTTTACATACAACCCTATGGGAAAAGGAAAAAACGTCCGCCTTTTAAAAAGCGTGAGAAAAGCGCAGCTGCCGCCGCCTTTTTCAGTTGAATTTATTTAACTTTTCAGAAAGGCGCTGTGTGTCGTCAAGCGCCTTTCTGACAGCTGACCAATCAGGACGAGGAGAGTAGGTACGCGTGTACCTTCCCTAGTAACCAACTTCCTAGCAACCGGTGTTACAAGGCGTCAGACCCATCAAGATGGAGAAAAACAATGTATCAGTTGAGCAACTCGTGATTGCTGTTTCACATTACACCGAGTTGTATGACATGAGTCACAAGAGATACAGCAACATTCACATCAAAGACTCAATCTGGGAACAGATCGGTAGATCTTTGGGTTTTTCTGGTAAGTAATGACAATGGACTCATTCACTGACAGCTAGGTAGTTAACTGCTAAATTAACGCTAGATAGGAAAGGTATGCAGCAGCAAATGGAAATATCTCCGAGATAAATATAAGAGGGGGAAGAGAGAAGAGCAGGAGAAGGCCAGGAGTGGTGCTGAGGGTGGTGTCAAGGAGAGGAAGTGGAAGTACATGGACATCCTAGCATTCCTCGAGCCTTACAATCAGGATAGGGAGACCACCTCCAACTTTGAATCTCCAACAGAGATAGGAGAAGTAGTTAAGTAGGCTATTAGTAATGTGTCTTGCAGAAAAACTGTGTATGTGGGCTATGGACCAATGAAAAGACAAAGACCAGGGGCCTCATTTATAGAAAGTACTTTGAATCAAATTTGATCTTACCCGTGTCGTACGTGGAAACGATCGTAGCTCTACGTCAGGTATTGACTTGACGAACGCACATTACCTACTGGTTATGCAGAGTTATTACAGGCATGTGAGCTGCACTGCCTACTGTAATTCATGCGACGGCTCGTAATAAAATTAACGATGTTTTTATCAGCCGAGAAAATTAGTTTAATTCAAGATTTAAAGGGAACTGATGTTTATGATTGTATTTCAGTCTTCCTTTATATGCCAATAGGTTATTGTATGATGTAATCATTCTAGATTGAGGCGTGATAAAGGCGGTCGGGTATATCCCAGCCCTCCTTCATCCGCATGATGTGATCGGGGGAATTCGGGGGCGAGCGTTTGCGACCGCGCGTCTATTTCTGATAAAAGACTGTCGATCTCCTCCTCAGTAAAGTTTTTCTTCTTTCGTTTGTCTACCAACATGTGAACTCGTCAAAGGTGCTGTACAACACCTCAATTAAGCCTATTTATAGCACTTGGCTTAATTCAGCCGCTATAATTGAGCCGCTATCACAGGGCGTAAATACAAGGCTCATTCACCTGCGTTCAATTTCAAGTATATTTGTTATTTATAGAAGGAAGTACGTACGCAATTTTAAACAAGCGCGGTTTTATCAATAATGCAGGGCCCGACAGTGTGACTGTTTTGGTCGCATTTGCGAGTGAATATATTTCTGTACGACTTGGAAATACATTCAATCGCACCAGTGCGACTACTGCTGAACTACTGTCATGCGCAGTCAAACTTATGTGTATAAGCGATGAGTCAATGAAAACAGTGAACAGAAACGCGTGTCGCAGAAATGCTTCACGCGAGTCCTCTCGTAGCGCTGTGTGCTTCCGGTTTCATTACAAAGAGGTTAACCCTATATGTGCCTGACGTCTAACAACATTCAAATGACTAACTTCATATTTTTTCGGATTTCAATGTATGACACATCATTTGAAAGCTTATGATCCGTAGTTCCAATCCACAACACGTCACATTTGAAAGTGTTTATGTAATTTTTTTACATTTGAAAGTGTTTTTTGTTTATATATATTTATATTATACAATTTACCAGTCATATTATGGAATGTGTCTAAATGTTAAAGTTCCATAAGTATAAGCAAAATAAAGTAACAGTTTGTAAATAAATAGTAGCATTTCAAAAAATTAAAAACACGAACCGTGAACCGTGACCCAAAAACCGAGGTTCATACCGAACCGTGGGCCAACTGAAATTAATATTCTTACTTCCCCTTTACATTGTGTGAGTCTCCATTTTTATTACGGCCAAGAGCCGGTTATGATCATTTTGATATGTTATGATTATGATCATTTGTTGTCGTTGACGAAAATTGCACAATTTTCATTGTGCTACTGAAATTATTGGTGTGCTACTAAATTTTTCAACATGGTAGCACAGTGCTACCTGGGGAAAAGGTAAGCGTCAAGCCCTGCAATAATGCTTACGACCATTTAGAAAAATGTGCTTACGTGCAAGTCAAAGATGACGTCCAAGTACATTTTTATAAATGAGGCCCCAGCCACTGACAGATAAACGTTCAGATTCACCAGCCACTCAATAGTAAATCATTATTTTGTGTCTGAAATAAATCTACCAGCCACTCTCATATTTTATCAGCATTTGGCCCTGTTATGGACGTATGATTAGGCGGGTGTTTAAGAAATGTATAAACTTGGAAAACGTAAATGTTCAAGTGCTGTGTTGGGTTTTTCCGTACAGGATCAAACTGAGGACTCCCTAGGCCTAGAGGATAGTCTACTTTCCACAGACCACATGCCTCCCTCAGTGACATCTACACATGCCTCCCTCAGTGACACCAGTCCTTGCCTGTAGGGCTGTCCCAAACGACTATTTTTCTAACGATTAATCTAGCGATTATTTTTCCGGTTAGTCTAATGATTATTATTTTTACTGTTCGATTAATGTATCACTTAATTTCCCCCAAAATAATGGCTGTATTGTCTCTCTCTGTTTAACAGTGTCTTTATAAAGCACTCTGGGTAATAGCTGCTGCTCTTATAAAACAAAGCAGCGTGTGACATGCACATTACTCAGACGGCCGCCCCTTTAAATGATCAGCTGATGTATGGGGGCTGTCTGTGGGCCCGCAATTAAACACAGACACCTTTAATTCGGCAACCTGCTACTACTACTACTGTAACTGCCCCTGTCAAACAGCCCCAGACACAGGGCAGACTCACTGCTATGTTTAGCCAACTTGAATGCCAACATGGCCATCAGGGTTTTTCCTGGCTCAAAATGAGGCGGAGGTGGTACCAGTGGTGTTTGACAACGGGGGGGACCCATGAAGCAGGGCTGTCTGGGGGTCCTTAAACATCAAACACTTAATTTCTTGCATTCTGGTGAATTGATATGCACCAATTTGTGCCCTTTCTGCATCAATTTATGGTGGAAATGTCATTATTTATGTAAAGGAAAACACAATATTCAGGCACCAGATGACCATTCAAAATATAATGTAATATAATGCAATATAAGGCTCTGTATGTATTAATATAAGGCATTCTGTACTTTCAAATATGTATTCTCCTTGAGCAGTCAACATACTATCAGCTATTTCGGTAGCAAAAACGAAAGCTAACTTATTTGTGAAACAGCGCCCCCGCCACCACGTCGGCGCAGTGCCGCAATTGCAGCTAGATTTTTTTTTTTTGCGACGCACCAACGCACATTACGCAAGTCGACGTATTGACGTAGTCGACGTATTGACGTAGTCGATTACGTCGACTATGTCGACGCGTCGTCCCAGCCCTACTTGCCTGGTCCCTACAGACCCTACTACTAAGTCTAGTGCAGCGGTTCCCAAACTGTGGGTCGCGACCCCCTAGTGGGGCGCGGGGGTACTGCAGGGGGGGCGCAGAAATAATGGGAGGGGAAAAAAATGCACACACAAGAGCTGTAAACAAACACTGCTTGCTTAAGGTTACCATCAGGGGTGTTGTGGGCGTTGGATGATAAAAATGAGAACCTGAATGGAGCGCAGGCCATAAACTGTAACAAAGAGGCAGCGAGGGGGCTCCATTCACGTCATTGACGCGCGCTCCATTCACGTCATTGACGCGCGCACTCCCTCCTCCAGCTATCTAGCAGCAACAACAACAATGGATACGTTTATGAAAGAGCCAGAAGCTAAACGAAAAGCGAAGGAGCCCATGACAAACGTCCCAAAGCCAAAGTCAAGAAAGTATGACGATACATACCTCTCCCTGGGCTTCACGTCTAATGTGGTCGGTGCGGAGGAACGACCACTGTGTGTCCTCTGTCCCAGTCTAAAAAACCACACACCATCGCTGAGGAGTTAATACTCCCTGCTGCAATAGATATGGTTTCACATATGATAGACGAGGCAACAGCCCAAAAACTCAAAGCTATCCCCCTGTCAAACAACACTATTGCGAGACGCATCAATGACATCTCAGAAGACATGAAAGAGCAGCTTGTTGAGAAAATAAAAGACCAACGCTTTGCGCTCCAGGTAGACGAGGCCACAGATAGTAACAAGGACTGTCTGTTAATAGCGTATGTCAGATACATTGATGCGGAGGGTTTGAGCGAGGATTTGCTATTTTGCAACTATGTCCCAAACAGAGCAACAGCTGATGAACTGTTCAAAATCATAGACAAATACCTGAGTGAAGCCGATCTGAAATGGGAGGACTGTGTGGGGATATGCACCGACGGTGCCCAGGCCATGGCAGGAAAACGGGGAGGGCTCCAGACGCTCATCAAGCGCGTTGCACCGAAAGCAGTGTGGACTCACTGCATAATACACAGGGAGGCACTCGCGTCAAAGCAGCTGAGTCCAGAGTTGAATGACGTTTTGTCTCATGTTATCACCACCGTCAATTACATAAAAACAAGACCACTGAAAGCTCGCATTTTTTCCGCTTTGTGCGAGGAGATGGGCTCCGAGCACACAGCCGTGCTATTTCACAGCGAGTCGCGTTGGCTCTCTCGCGGAAAGGTGCTGTCCAGGGTGCTATCGCTGAAAGATGAGATCCGAATCTACTTGGAGGAGGAAGGGAACGAACTTGCCAGCAAGTTTAATGATGAAGACTTCCTCATGAAATTGGCCTACCTAAGCGACATGTTTGAGAAGCTCAATGAATTGAATCTACAGTTGCAGGGCAACAACACACACCTTCCACATCTGGCAGACAGGATACAATCTTTCACACGGAAACTGGACATGTGGGGCAGGAGACTTGAACAGGGGGACATCGACTCATTTGGGAATCTGAAGGCATTCATCGAGACCAATGAGCTGCAGAGCACAGTGGTTCCATGTATGAGAGAGCACATCTCAGCCCTGAAACAAAGCTTCCAGAAATACTTCTCTGTGGATGACAGTGCCAAATACGACTGGATTAGAGATCCATTTGTTGCACCACCACCTGCCATGTTCAGCACTGCGGAAGAGGAACAGTACATCGACATGACTTCAGAGTCAACCATGAGGCTGCAGTTCACATCCACGACTTTGGCTGGGTTTTGGATTGGAGTGGAGAAGGACTACCCTCTCATTGGACAGAAAGCTGTGGGAATACTGCTGCCTTTTGCAACATCGTACCTGTGTGAGATAGGCTTTTCTGCTGTTGCTGCTATCAAAAGCAAATACAGGTCGAAGTTGAACATTGAGAATGAACTGAGAGTGGCAGTCTCAAAACAACAACCCCGCTTTGAGAAGATTTGCAAGGCAAAGCAAGCACACACAAGTCACTGATCGTAATTGTGATAGAAATGTGAGGAGTAAGAATAGTGATGCAGTAGAAATTAGTTAATGTTGATATGTTGAATATTTCAGTGGCACAGGATCATTTGCCAAGCACTTACCGTATTTTCCGGACTATAAGTCGCACCCGAGTATAAGTCGCAGCAGGCCAAAAATGGGCCATAAAGAGGAAAAAACCACATATAAGTCGCACTGGACTATAAGTCGCATGGTTCAAGGGAACGGGCTTGGCGGAATCAGCGGGGAAAGAAGACCCTGTTGAGCTTGACTCTAGTCTGGCACTGTGAAGAGACATGAGAGGATTTGTAAGCCCAGGAAGGACATAATTCACGTTGAAACTTCTTCTGAAAGGTTAAGGAATACTTGTATTATCGAGTGTAAAGTCCGCTAGCTAGCGCGGGGCTAACAACATGGCGTCGCGGAGGAAAAATGAAACTTTGAACAGCCTCTAAAAGGTAATAAATGACTTTAATATCGTTTCTAACGTCCATAACATTGTGTATAAGGTCCATAACATCATGTTTAATGTCCACATTGTCTTGTTTAATGTCCACATTGTCGAGTATAATGGCTATTCTATCGCGTATGAAGCGCTACCGGAAGTAGCAAAATGCTACTCGCGGGTACAACATTGCAACGTTAAACAGCCTCTGGAAGGAATAAATGACTTTAATATCGTTTCTAACGTCCATAACATTGTGTATAAGGTCCATAACATCATGTTTAATGTCCACATTGTCGTGTTTAATGTCCACATTGTCAAGTATAATGGCTATTCTATCGTGTATGAGGCGCTAGCGGATTTACTCCTTGGTTCATGTCAGTCAGAGATTACCGTATGTCAGTTCATGTCAGTCAGAGATTATGAATTATTGATATATAAGTCGCACCTGACTATAAGTCGCAGGACCAGCCAAAGTATGAAAAAAACCGCGACTTATAGTCCGGAAAATACGGTATGTTCCTTTTCAAACCATAATAAAATATAAAACTATAGTTGGATATACTGTATGTGTCTTGTTATTATTAGAAGAGAAAATGTAATGTTTTTACAACTTTATACAATTAATTATATCAATCTAGGTGGGAACCGGGTTAGGGGGGGCTCGAAAATATTTCCAATTACCCAAGGGGGGCCTGATTGAAAAAGTTTGGGAACCACTGGTCTAGTGGCTGGGGGAAAAGGAAGGCCTCTCCTCCAGAACCTCCAAGAGAGCTGACCCCATACCAGGCTCAAATTATACACAGATTAGACCAAGCACAGACCAAATACACCGAAAATGAACACTACCTCCTCAGTTTGGCACCCACATTAGATCGTCTTGACCCCCGAAAGCAAGCCATGGTGAGGCTTCGCTTCAAACAAGCCTTATTTGATATTGAATTTGGAGAGTAGTGAGTTCACTGATCAGGTAGTGTTCATTTTTGGTGTATGTTGGTGTGTGTGTGCTTGGTCTGATTTGTGTATAATTTGTTATTATACTGTACATTTGTATAGAATATAATAGACTTTATTGTCCTTGTACAGTTGCCTATACATATGTATATAGTACATTTGCCATGTTTTGTATATATTTTGTAGATTTGTATGTAGTCCTCTTCTTCCTGCTTCTGAGTAGATTAGACGTGTTTCTCCCTCGCTCCTCTCATACCACTGCTTTCCAGCTTTTTTCTTGCTTCTTTTTTATAGTTTTAACATTTTTTCTATATAGCTGTTATTCCTACCATGCCTGCTATCTGTCAAAGTTGTGTGGATCTTTCAAAGAGAGTAGACTTATTGGAATATACTCTCCAGGGGCGACTCTCCGCACTCGAGAATCGCTACGCTAATGGTTCTCCACCCACGCAAGCCTTTGAAGAGGATTTAAATCAAAATTCACACTTCCCAAAGCTAACGAGGCAGGTGACAGCTGCAAAATTCACTGGACAGATGAATTATCCCCCGAAACTACTGAAAAGCAGCCAACTGAAGTCCTCGTTAGCACCGTTAGCATCATTAGCAACAGGTAGGCCCGAGCCATGGGCTTGCATGACTAAACAGAGCCGAGATAGGAGTCTGAGACACCGGCCCGCGGAGCAGCGAGCTGGCATGACTCCCAAGGCCCGAGATAAGAACATCAAAGTCACGCCAAGATTTCCCAGGCCTGGGAATCATGTGACTCCCCGGCCCCCCCCGGTGACTCCCCGGCCCGCAGACACGAGCTCAAGGTCACCCCCTCCTTCTTCTACTTCTCTGTGTGACATGCAGCGGATGAAACAGACTTCACCTCCAAAAGATACTTTGTTGATTGGAGACTCGGCGATCAGAAACGTAAGAGGTAAAAAATTACATATCCACTGTCTTCCTAACCTAACGGTCTCAGAAATAACAAAATATTTGGAAGAAACACTGTCTAAAAACCCAGACACAAAGCGTCTTGTATTACATGTGGGACAAACCGATTCACGTAAAATGGGCTCAGTAGACTTGAGACGTGATTTCATGGAACTTTTCAATAGACTTGACAAGCTTAAGATTGAGACATTCATCTGTGGACCGCTACCCACTGTTGACAGAGGTAACCTGGAATTCAGCCGGCTCCTAAGCCTTAACACGTGGCTCTCTGGTGCGTGCCAACTTAAAAGGCTGAAATTCATTGACCACTGGAACATATTCTGGAGGCAGAGAGACCTATTCAAAAGAGATGGCCTCCACTTAAACAGATCGGGAGAATACCATTTGATGAACAACATACTCTTCAACCTCATAAACTCTGCTCCCCCTTCCCTCGCTCTTGAACCAACTGAAAGGCCTACAGCGCAGGATTCTTCAGACTCAGCACAGGCAGCTGAACTGCTCACAGTGGATAAACTCTCCCCACAGTCCTGCGACTCATCACAGCCTACAGTAAAGGCCCCTCCAAACTCATCACAGCTGGCTGAAGTGCGTGCTAGGGATGGACGGTTTTTCGGTTAAACCGAAAACCGGGGTTTCTAAAATTAGAAACGGTTTTTTATCAAAACCGTCTGAAACCGGATTTTTTATTTTTTATTTTTTAGAAGAATAAAATAGAATAAGAATAAAACTGGAACATGTCACATGTTTGTCGTGTGTGAAAATAAAAATGATACAGTCTGAATCTGCCGCACAATGAGTGAGAGGTTTGGTCAGTTGTGAAGAATAACTGAGGATTAATATCTAATTGGGATTATATTTAAGGGTAACGAATCACTCTATGGGAAAGATAGTTGCCTTCAGTTATTGGTAGATAGGAAAGTTTTTTTTACAATTACTCGCTTACATTTAATAAGATCATTTTCGCTGCTCTCTGTAAAGCGCATTGGGTCACTTTTGTGAGAAATGCGCTATAGAAATAAAATGTGATTTGATTTGATATCAATCAATCAAACTTTATTTATGTTCTATAGCACAAATCATGCATTGAATGTAACTCCAAGTGCAGTATTTACTAAACCACAATATAATAAAACAAGAGCTATACGGATCAAGAGTGTACTTTGTGCACAGCGCCACTGTGTGTCACAAGTTCACCTTCAGAGCGGGTGTTCAGCGCAGCAGGCAAAATTCTAAGTCCGTTCCGAGCGCAGCTGAATCCTGAAAAGGTGAACATGCTCGTGTTTCTTGCGAAGGACCTCGATTAACGGACTATTTAATAGCCTTTAATAGCTTTTATGCTCATTTTTTGTTACTGCCAGTTTTTGTTATTTAGTTATTAGCCATAGGTTGTGAATTAGAATTAGAATGAATGTGATCAGTGATATCTTTGCACAATTGTTTTACCTGCTTGCACTCAATTTGCACTCGTTTGTATTTATATTTATAGATGTTTTTGTTTACGTTTTCTATTCTATTGTATATTCCATGTTGTTCAAAGAATAAAACTGGAACATGTCACATGTTTGTCGTGTGTGAAAATAACAATGATACAGTCTGAATCTGCAGCGCAATGAGTGAGAGGTTTGGTCAGTTGTGAAGAATAACTGAGGATTAATATCTAATTGGGATTATATTTAAGGGTAACGAATCACTCTATGGGAAAGATAGTTGCCTTCAGTTATTGGTAGATAGGAAAGGTTTTTTACAATTACTCAGAAGATACGCGGTCACTTAGTGACGCAAAGGTAGTTCTGTATTTATCTCTATCTGTATTAGTACATTTATTTTGAAAGCTCTATTTTGACAGCTCTACCATGGGCACTTTTATTTTGATGGGGCATTCTTTGTTGATTGACTTACGACAGTTCAGGACGAGTCAGTCTCGCGGCATGTGGTTTTTATGAAAAGCTTTAAGTATGTTCACTGCAATATAAGTCTAATATTTCAGTGATTATTGAGCAGTATTCAAATATTTAAATACATTGAGCAGCAGCTGAAACTTTGTCTAAGAACCAAGATATTGAGAAAGCAGTTCATTCAATGAAGACGCTGTTCCAAGAGATGATCTTCCGTGCAGGCGTGCACCCTGGATCAGCGGAGCTGGTGTGTTAAGTGTTCATGTGTTTTCATGTATGGTGTAGCTTACAAAAGTCTGCCTTTCCACTTATATTTGTGAAACTAAGTAGCCTAAATGTGTTGCGACTGTGCTTACGGTGTTTTAATGGTGTTCGACATGAGTGTATTGTAGCAGTAGGGCTCAATTATTTGAAATTGTCGTTTTTTTTTTTTTTTTACCTTTTCGGTTAACCGGAAAACCGCGGTTTTAGTCTTTGACGGTTTTTCGGTTTCAATAATTGGAAACCGTCCATCCCTAGTGCGTGCTGCAGATGACTTATCAATCTCCCCATCGCAACTGCCTAAACTGCGCTCCACAGTCGCCAGGGCAAAACTAATCATTAGCCAACTCGTTGAACCCCCACTAAGGCGACGGTCCAGTCCCTTTCCTCTCCCCCCACCCTCCCTCCATTTACATTTACATTTTTGGCATTTAGCAGACGCCTTATTCCAAAGCGACTTACAATCAATACATTTGAATACTAGGGATGCACGATATGCATTTTTCCCAACCGATACCGATACCGATGTTTACCCGCTTCTCGTGGCCGATAACCGATATGATAACCGATATATATATATATATATATATATA
Organism: Nansenia antarctica; assembly: GCF_963989245.1. NCBI lineage: Eukaryota > Metazoa > Chordata > Actinopteri > Argentiniformes > Microstomatidae > Nansenia > Nansenia antarctica. Next base: position 29,049,728 of record NC_137685.1, on the reverse strand, counting down.
TATTTTTTTTTTTCTAGCACCAGGGGAGCCCCCCCTCCCAAATTTCATTGTTTGGTACCTGTACTATATCAATGACAATAAAGACCATTCATTCATTCATTCATTCATTCAAACATGGACATGATATGATAACCGATATGAGAACAGATATAATTTCACAGTTGATAACCTGTAGTTCATGCACACCTGAAGGTAAGAAAGGCTATGTAGTGAGCAAAGATTGATGATTTAATATGCCATAGTGATCTCACCAAATCTAACTTACATCACTATTGTTAACACAACAAAGAGAACACTTCTGACTCTTCAAATGTTCATTTATTATTTCCTCTAACAAACAGAATCTGTTATAGACAGTGCACAACGCTTTTTTTAGCCAAGATCTGGCCTTCTTTTATGAAACAAAAAAGGCTCACCTAAGCCTTCTCCAAACATGGTTTCAAAAGCCCCGCGGATGGCTGTCGCAGTATGCGAACCGGAGAACTCCTGCGCATGCAGCAGTGTCTTCATATTGAAGTCCTCATCCAGCCACTGGGCCGTCAAACTAAGCATACTGACTGGACTAACGTCAGAAGTCCATATGTCCGTGGTAAAACTTATCTGGCTTACGCTAGTATCGATCAGACTATGGATGTGTGTGGCGACTGTATCATACAGAGCAGGCAGGCACACGTCTGCAAAATAGCGGCAACTTGGGAGTGTATACCGGGGCTCTAAATGTGAAATTAGCTGGTGAAATCCTTTATCTTGTACTACAGAGAAAGGCTGGTCGTCGAGGGCCATCAACTCCATTATTTTTTCATTGATTGCTTGAGCCTTTGAGCTGTCTGCTGTCTTCCTGCAGTTTTCAAATGCGTGTTCAATAGGCACCGCGGCTAGGCTACTGCTTCTGAAGGCTAGGCTACCACCGCGGCTAGGCTACTGCTTCTGAAGGCTAGGCTACCACCGCGGCTAGGCTACCTTAGAAGGCTAGGCTACCACCGCGGCTAGGCTACCTAGTGCTTGATATTCCTTCCATACAGCGTGCTTGCAATGGTGAATCTTAAGGTGACTTATGAGATTCGTTGTGTTGTAACTCGTAGACCTTTGCCCTCCTCTCCGAACTTTTGTCGAACATGTGTTGCAAATTGCAAACGCACTATCTGCCTCAGAAACTCTGCAGAATGTCCACACCGGGGAAGGCATGTTTCGATCTCGTCTCGTCTATACACTGCGTGCCTGTACGCAGGCGCAGCAGCATGAGCGCGGAAACCGGAAGCAGAAATATTTCCGGCTTCATATAAAAATATCGGTTAAATATCGGCTAAAATTTTATAAAACCGATAAATACCGATAAACATTAATTTCCCATTATCGGGCCGATAAATATCGGTGCCGATAATATCGTGCATCCCTATTGAATACTAAGCATGTGAATCAGCAGTCCACCATTCGTTGCAGGAAGAGTACTCTAGTTCGGGCCCGGGGCCACTGATAGAAGGAAAAACCTTCTCCCTATTATCGCCTTCTACTATTTTTTTTATTTTTTTTTTATATTACTGGAGAAACTGAGAAACAGTACAAGGGGGGCAATAGAAGTTCTTAGGGACACAGAAGAGGGGAAAGCGGGTGTCTTTAGGAGACGTAGTGGTGAGGGTCAGAAGATGTCTCAGGAGGAGCAGTTAAGATGTAACCTGAAGAGATGGGTCTTCAGTCTACGACGGAAGATGGGTAGTGACTCTGCCGTTCTGACAGCCGTGGGGAGCTCATTCCACCAGCGGGGAGCCAGTGTTGTGAAGAGACGTGATCGGGCAGCCCGACTGCTGTGTAGAGGAGGTGGGGCCAGTCGGCCAGCCGAGGTGGAGGAGCGGAGTGAGCGGGCAGGGGTTTGGGGGGTTACCATTTCCTTCAGGTAGGCAGGGGCTGTCCCTTTAGCTGCCTGGTATGCAAGCACCCTCCCTGCCCCCGACCCCCCAAACCACTCTGCCCCCGACCCCCCAAACCACTCTACCCCCAACTCCTAGAGACACTCATCCACTGAGTCCACTGAGCTCTCCTTCCTCCAACTCACGCCGTTCCTGCCTTTCTCAGCTAAGTTAGAGAAAATGGTGAAGACAGGAGTAGAGCTCACCCCGAAAGCTGCTCCATCTCAGGCAACTCTCCATTCTACAACACCTGGCCCCACACTCCCTGTGACGCCAGCCTCATCAACAATGCCAGCCTCATCAACAATACCCATCGCCCTACCCCGCCACAGGATGCTATCTACAACACCCATCCCCATCCCCCGGATGACACCCAGAATCAGTTGATGCTCTAACAGTCCCTGCTTCCATAGAGTTGATACCATTGACATTCCTGATATAAAGCTGGGACTCTCAACTCTTGCTATCCCTGTTCATATCAGTAACAGAACAGTTAATTGCAAGTCTGAATGCTTTATACACCCCTCAAATTTAATTTCTGTACCCTGCCACACACAGCCCACAGAGACCAAACACAAAACCACTCAAGCTAGCACTTTTCAATGCCAGATCCTTAGCTAATAATTCTCTCTTAATCAACGACTTGATTAGCTCCTATGAACTAGATTTCTTATTTATCACTGAGACCTGGTTAGATAAAGATAACAAGACACCAATTCTTATTGAGTCAGCACCCCCCAATTTTAGAACCTTAGATGTCGTTAGATCCCACAAAAAAGGTGGTGGAATCGCCTCTTTCTTCCGAGACAGTTTTAACTGCAAACAGAAATCCTTCGGGGAATTTTTATAATTTGAATATCTTTCAGTTGTTTTTAAATGTTCCACTCGAATTATTTTTATAATTGTATACAGACCACCCCAATACTCTACTAGCTTCTTTAATGAACTTACAGAGCTTCTCTCCATCATTACTACTGAATTTAATGGTCTGATCATTGCTGGTGATTTCAATATTCATGTAGATAACTCAGAGGACAACAAAGCCAAAGAACTCTCTGTTCTGTTAGATGTTTTTGAACTTCAACAACATGTGAACCTCCCTACTCATAATCCACTCTGGACCTTATCATCACCAAAGGCCTAGATATTTCAAATGTTGTTGTAACTGACATTGCCCTGTCTGACCACTGTTGCATATTCTTTGACGTATCTATCTTTCCTGGTATTCAAACTATGTCTAAAACTATTTCAAAATGATATATCAATGAAAAGACCAGTGCACTGTTCACACAGGCCTTTTCCCTAGCCCCCCCCCCCAAACTTCTATTCCAACCTCAGTAAATGACCTTCTACACGATTTCAACTTAAAAATCACAAAAACCATTGATGATATTGCACCCATTAGATCCAAATGCATCTCTGGTAAGCAAAAAGCTCCCTGGAGAACGGCCCCATCCGTAAAGACCCAAAAAAGAGAATGTCGTAAAGCAGAGCGCAGATGGAGAAAAACAAACCTTCAAGTCCACTATGATATCTATGAAGAGAATCTTCAGAACTATAACTTAGAAATAAGAAGTGCCAGGCAATCATTTTTCTCTAAGATCATAAACAATAACATCAATAATGCCCGCATGCTTTTCAGAACTGTTGACAGACTAACAAATCCCCCAACACCCATTGCTCAGGAATTTCACTCAACTAGTAAATGCAATGAGCTTGCATCCTTTTTTAACAATAAAATAGAAACCATTAGACAAGGCATTAGGTCTTCTGTGTCAGGCATGAAAAACATGTCCCCATTAACAACCCCAAATAGGGGGGACATAACAACCATGTCACAATTTAACACCATTGATTACAAGACCCTAGATAAAATCATGTCACGTCTTAAACCATCCACCTGTGCCCTTGATGTCCTGCCAACAAGCTTTTTAAAAAACATATTTAGCTGCATGGCAGGCGAACTAATACAAATAATTAACACCTCCCTTTCATCAGGAATCTTCCCTGAAGCCCTGAAAACTGCAGTTATTAAGCCTCTACTAAAAAAGAACGGCCTAGACCCATTTGTACTAAACAACTACAGACCCAAATCAAACCTTCCCTGTACAGGAAAAATTATTGAAATGGTTGCCCACGAACAACTTAGCAATTATTTGACCCTAAATAATCTCTTTGATGACTTTCAATCAGGCTTTCGCCCCCTACATAGCACTGAAACGGCCCTTATTAAGGTCCTTAATGACATTCGCGTAAACACAGACTCCGGAAAAAGCTCCGTTTTGGTACTACTAGATCTTAGTGCTGCCTTTGACACTGTAGACCATGACATTCTAATAGATAGACTAAAAACCTGGGTAGGACTTTCGGGCACTGCCCTAAACTGGTTTAGATCCTACCTACAGGACAGAAGCTACTATGTCTCCATTGGCAACTTTGTATCTGACCAAATTAAAATGACATGTGGGGTTCCCCAAGGGTCAATCCTTGGCCCACTTCTATTCAATCTCTACATGCTTCCATTGGGACACATCATAAAAAAGAACAAAATTGCCTACCACAACTATGCGGATGACACTCAATCTACATAGCCCTCTCACCGAACGACTATAGTCCCATTTGACAATCTCTGTAATTGCATTGAGCAAATAAACGCCTGGATGACACAAAACTTCCTCCAACTAAACAAGGACAAAACAGAGATAATTGTATTCGGTGCACCTGACAAAAGATCGAAAGTCAGTGCAAAACTTGATTCTCTCTCACTTCACAGTAAAAAACAGGTCAGAAATCTTGGTGTAATTCTAGACTCCGATCTAAACTTCAACAGCCACATAAACTCAATAACTAAATCAGCCTACTATCACCTGAAAAACATAACAAGAATGAGAGGTTTCATGTCCAAGCAAGACCTTGAAAAACTCATCCATGCATTTGTTTCGAGTAGACTTGATTATTGTAATGGTCTACTAACAGGCCTATCTAAAGGAGCTGTTCGTAAATTGCAGCTCATCCAAAACGCCGCTGCTAGGGTCATAACAAAAACAAAGAAATTTGAACACATTACACCAATCCTGAGATCCCTGCACTGGCTACCAGTCTCTCAGAGAATTGAATTCAAAATCCTCCTAATTACATACGAATCACATAATGGTCTTGGACCAAAATACATATCAGATCTCCTCCCACCCTATATTCCCGCAAGGTCCCTAAGGTCAGCTGAGACAAATCAGCTAATAATTCCAAGAGTAAAAACAAAACACGGTGCAGCAGCTTTCAGTCACGCTGCTGCATGCTCCTGGAACAAACTCCCTGAAGAAATCAAACAGGCCCAAACCCTTAAAATATTTAAATCTAAGCTAAAAACCTTCATGTTTTGCACCAGTTATGATTAAACACAAACACTTCTATCAATGTATTTTTTCCATTAACTATTGTCTTTTTAAATGTTTTATCTATTTACTTCTTATATTTGCTTTTATTCATTGTAATTTTTATAGGGATGCACGATATGCATTTTTCCCAACCGATACCGATATTTACCCGCTTCTCGTGGCCGATACCGATACCGATACCGATATTATTATTATTATTTTATTTTTTCTTTCCTAGCACCAGGGGAGCTCCCCCTCCCAAATTTCGTTGTTTGGTACCTGTACTATATCAATGACAATAAAGACCATTCAGATATCATTTCACAGTTGATAACCTGTAGTTCATGCACACCTGAAGGTAAGAAAGGCTATGTAGTGAGCAAAGATTGATGATTTAATATTCCATAGTGATCTCACCAAATCTAACTTACATCACTATTGTTAACACAACAAAGAGAACACTTCTGAGTCTGGCGAGTTGGGAGTGCTTAAAGTGTCCTACCATCTTCCTCCCGATCGCAACACAGTCGGATATACTTCTCTGGCTCAGTACAGCCTCATTAACGGCAAGTTGTAAACTGTGGGCCATACAGCCCAAGCTTGCAACTTCACATTCATCACAAGCCCTGACCATATTGCGCGCATTGTCCCTCAGCACAACGTGCACCCGCTCCTTAGGTATATTCCACTGTCCAAACATGGTTTCAAAAGCGCCGCGGATGGCTGTCGCAGTATGCGAACCGGAGAACTCCTGCGCATGCAGCAGTGTCTTCTTCATATTGAAGTCCTCATCCAGCCACTGGGCCGTTAAACTAAGCATACTGACTGGACTAACGTCAGAAGTCCATATGTCCGTGGTAAAACTTATCTGGCTTACCCTAGTATCGATCAGACTATGGATGTGTGTGGCGACTGTATCATACAGAGCCGGCAGGCACACGTCTGCAAAATAGCGGCGACTTGGGAGTGTATACCGGGGCTCTAAATGTGAAATTAGCTGGCGAAATCCTTTATCTTCTACTACAGAGAAAGGCTGGTCGTCGAGGGCCATCAACTCCATTATTTTTTCATTGATGGCTTGAGCCTTTGAGCTGTCTCGAGTGAACTTCCTGCTGTTTTCAAATGCGTTTTCAATAGGCACCGCAGATTTTTTTTCCGTGGCTGGGCTAACGTGTTCTGCTACGAGTGCTTGATATTCCTTCCATACAGCGTGCTTGCAATGGTGATTCTTCAGGTGACTTATTAGATTCGTTGTGTTGTAACTCTTTGCCCTTTGCCCTCCTCTCCGAACTTTTGTTGAACATGTATTGCAAATTGCAAACGCAACATCTGCCTTAGAAATTGTGAAGAATGTCCACACAGGGGAAGGCATGTTTCGCTCGCGTCTCGTCTATACAAACTGCGTGCCTGAGCGCGGAACCCGGAAGCAGAGTGCGGAAACCGGAAACCGGAAGCAGAAATATTTCCAGCTTCATATTATCGGTTTAAATATCGGCTAATTTTATAATAAATACCGATACCGATAAACATTAATTCCTCAATATCGGGCCGATAAATATCGGTGTCGATAATATCGTGCATCCCTAAATTTTCTTATGCTCCTCTTGCTGTATTTTTAAATAATGCATGTAAAGCACTTTGAATTGCCCCTGTTGTATGAAATGTGCTATACAAATAAACTTGCCTTGCCTTGCCTTGCCTTTTGTATATGTTTTGTATGTATACATGTTTTGTATGTTAATTTGTTAATTTTATTTATAAAATAACAATAAACATAATATTATATGTATTGTACATTTGTATAGTTCATTTGTTCTTTAAATAATAACTGACAAGACCACACCTCAACTGAATTAGTTGGGAATGTGGGATGTAAATGTATTGGATACAGATCCAGTGACTGAAGAACACAAGAACTAAGAAGAACTCCAAGACGCCAGACCCATCAAGATGTAGCACAATGTAGCACATGTTGTAGAATGTTGTAGAATGAACTCGTGATTGCTACTGGTGTTTCATAACGTGGTTCCAGTGTTAGCAGCATTCGGCAGAAATCTTCATTTTCCGCAACACTGTTGCAAATATACCCAGTTCAACACAACACACCTTGTAAATATACCCAGCGATAGACTTGGTAATAGTCGTAGCCTCTGGGAGTAAAAGGGAAGCCTGGTCTGCCTCTTAGACATGACTACATCGTAATGATTACAAAGATGCCACTTGAAATGCATGAAATCCAAGTTTATTACATATCCGTAAACAAAGTGCAACTTCTCTGCTTTCAGAAACTGTTTGATTTTTTTAGATTGGGCATATAGTTCATGAATTACGATAGTTTGAAGGAACGCTGTAAAATCCTTTCTAGACACGAATCTATCGGCATTAGTCAAATACATGCTCACATCCAGTCATCCGCTCACTGCTCTCCATCAAAAATGGTACATCCATCAATAATATTACATAATAACAACTGCTCTGATTAGATTGCTTAGATTGTTTAATACATCAACGGGGGAAAGCGAGATGAACTCGCGAGTATCATGCTTCCTCCATTGAACGGAAAGTCCTATCTATTCCATGCAAAGTGTTTTAGCCTTCCCCCTTTCCACTGGTAATAAGGAATTGACAAGAATAGATCGATATAAATAGATCAACATAATGCAGCACTATCATGCACAGATCAGCCTTAAAACATGTAACGTTATATATATATAACGGAGCGATGTATTTCTACGGAAAGGCTGACTGACGCGGGGCTCATACAATCTCCGTGTGTGAAAGAGGCTTGAATGTTGAAATAACAGTAATAGTATTACAATGTTCATTGATAAAATGACATAAGGGATGGAAAGGGGTTTTAGAAGGGGGATGACGAAGCGCGCTCGACTGAGGAACAGCATAGGCACAGGACATAGCATAGTCGTAGCCTCGGGGAGTTAAAGGGAAGCCTTGTCTGCCTCTTAGACATGACTACATCGTAATGATTACAAAGATGCCACTTGAAATGCATGAAATCCAAGTTTATTACATATTCACCTAGTATTTGACTGACTGTCAGTCACGAATGGTCCCAGTATTGTGGCTTCAGTTGGGTTGTAATTGTGCTTGCTGCAGAGCACAATGTTATTGCTGATATTTTTGTTTTAATCCTGTTCTTTTACCAACTGTTAAGACAACAATAAAGTAAACTAGTTACTTTAGCTAGCTAAAGATATTGGCCCCCCAAATAATTTTACAACTTATAATTATGTTTAGGGATGCACGATATTATCGGCACCGATATTTATCGGCCCGATAATGGGAAATTAATGTTTATCGGTATTTATCGGTTTTATAACATTTTAGCCGATATTTAACCGATAATATGAAGCCGGAAATATAAACATGCCTTCCCCGGTGGCGAATTTGCGGAACCTAGGATGGTAGGGGAAGGTAGGGCAATACCGCTACCTGATTGGTTGGCGAAGCAGGGAAGGCGAGTCGGCAGCCAATGAGGGGGCTCTTCACGAGTGCTTCGCCAACCAATCAGGTAGCGGTATTGCCCTACCTTCCCCTACCATCCTAGGTTCCGCAAATTCGCTCCCCGGTGTGGACATTCTTCACAGTTTCTGAGGCAGATAGTGCGTTTGCAACTTGCAATACATGTTCGACAAAAGTTCGGAGAGGAGGGCAAAGGTCTACGAGTTACAACACAACGAATCTCATAAGTCACCTTAAGATTCACCATTGCAAGCACGCTGTATGGAAGGAATATCAACACTAGTAGCCTAGTAGCCTAGCCGCGAAAAAAAAAGCTGCTGTGCCTATTGAACACGCATTTGAAAACTGCAGGAAGTTCACTCGAGAGACAGCTCAAAGGCTCAAGCAATCAATGAAAAAATAATGGAGTTGATGGCCCTCGACGACCAGCCTTTCTCTGTAGTAGAAGATAAAGGATTTCGCCAGCTAATTTCACATTTAGAGCCCCGGTATACACTCCCAAGTCGCCGCTATTTTGCAGACGTGTGCCTGCCTGCTCTGTATGATACAGTCGCCACACACATCCATAGTCTGATCGATACTAGCGTAAGCCAGATAAGTTTTACCACGGACATATGGACTTCTGACGTTAGTCCAGTCAGTATGCTTAGTTTGACGGCCCAGTGGCTGGATGAGGACTTCAATATGAAGAAGACACTGCTGCATGCGCAGGAGTTCTCCGGTTCGCATACTGCGACAGCCATCCGCGGGGCTTTTGAAACCATGTTTGGAGAAGGCTTAGGTGAGCCTTTTTTGTTTTCATAAAAGGAGGCCAGATCTTGGCTAAAAAAAGCATTGTGCACTGTCTATAACAGATTCTGTTTGTTAGAGGAAATAATAAATGAACATTTGAAGAGTCAGAAGTGTTCTCTTTGTTGTGTTAACAATAGTGATGTAAGTTAGATTTGGTGAGATCACTATGGAATATTAAATCATCAATCTTTGCTCACTACATAGCCTTTCTTACCTTCAGGTGTGCATGAACTACAGGTTATGAACTGTGAAATTATATCTGAATGGTCTTTATTGTCATTGATATAGTACCAAACAATGAAATTTGGGAGGGGGGGCTCCCCTGGTGCTAGGAAAGATTTTTAAAATAATAAATATCGGTTATCATATCGGTTATCGGCCACGAGAAGCGGGTAAATATCGGTATCGGTATCGGTTGGGAAAAATGCATATCGTGCATCCCTAATTATGTTACGAAGTTTCTCCGCATTGAAGGTATATAAGCAACGCAGGGTGCGCTCGTAAATTCGCTCTGAGAGCGCCGGAGCGCACACTGGGTTCAACGTCATAAAGGGACCAGGTAATTTGATTGGACAAGAGGCATTCCATGAGTGCTGATCAGATTTCCAGGGCGAATTTACGAACGCAGCTAGCGAACAGAAGACGAAAAAAACGTCAGATCAGATATATAAACAGGTTATTTTGATAAACTGGACACATTTTGGGAATGTATATGGTTACTTTCACACCTGAAAACATATTAAAAATTCATAAAATGACATGTTAACACTTGTATTGCCAAAATTACAGCTTTTAGCCAATGGAAGTTAAAATGGACGATTTAAATTGCCCGCTGCTAGCCGGTGCGAAATGCATTCTGGGAAAAAGACGGTGGCTGCGCTTTTTTCCCATGGGTTGTATGTAAAAAGACGGTGAAAAGGCGCTGAAGGCGGCGCTTTTTTCTAAAAAAAGACGTCAAGTGTGAACGCCCCCTAACCAGACACTTAACCCTTCTAACCAGACACTTAACCCTTCTAACCAGACACCTAACCCTTCTAACCAGACACCTAACCCTTCTAACCAGACACCTAACCCTTCTAACCAGACACCTAACCCTTCTAACCAGACACCTAACCCTTCTAACCAGACACTAAACTCTCTACTCCCTCCACCTGTCATTCTAACCAGCCTGGGAGTAACTCTACCAACAACCTAACAGGGAGGACATGAACACACTCACTGTTACTAGGATAAAACACACACACATCAAGTATGTTGCTATATCATTTGATGTGTGACCAGAAAATGGGGCATAAAATAGTAAAATACATAAATATAATATGTATGTATAAATATAGGCATATATGGCTTTTTCTGATGCAGTTACATGTGTCAAGACAATGAAGGCTTGTTGCTTTATCCAGACCACAGGACATGGTTCCAGTAACTCATGTTCTTGGATTCATTGTCTTCAGCAAACTGTTTGCGGGCTTTCTTATGCTTCGGTTTCAGAAGAGGCTTCTGTCTGGGGCGACGGCCATACAAACCGATTTGAGCACTGGGCACTGACAGGCTGACATCCCACTTCTGCAACCTCTGCAGCAATGCTGGAAGCACTCGCACGTCTATTTTTGGAAACCAACCTCTGGATATGACGCTGAGCACGTGGACTCAACTTCTTTGGTCGACCCTGGCCTCCGAGTGGAACCTGTCCTGGAAAACCGCTGTATGATCTTAGCCACTGTGCTGCAACTCATTTTCAGGGTGTTGGCAATCTTCTTATAGCCAAGGCCATCTTAGTGAAGCGCAATAATAATTTTTTCCAGCCACTCAGAGAGTTCCTTGCCATGAGGTGCCATGTTGTCCAGCATTCAGAGAGAATTGTGCCCAAAACACCAAATTTAACAGCCCTGCTTATCATTTAGACCTGAATCCTTGTAACACTAACGAGTCACATGACACCAGGGCGGGAAAACAACATCATTGGGCACAATTAGGACATGTTCACTATGGGGTGTACTCACTTTTGTTGCCAGCTGTTTAGACATTAACAGCTGTGTACTGAGTAATTTTCAAAGGACAATAAATCTATACTGTTATTCATGCAGCACACTGACTACTTTAAGTTATATCAAAGTTTCAGTAGGATAATGTTATCCCCTGAAAGGATATAACAGAATATTTGTAAAAATCTAAAGGGTGTACTCAGATATACTGTATATTTATATATACAGCATATGGATGTTACATGCCTGTTACCTGCCGCTTTCAGTTCTAATAGTTTAGATCTCGCAACCAGGGAAACGCCTTAAAGGGAGCAAGACACGAATCTACCGGCATTTGACTGCCGCTGGACTGAGGAACAGCATAGGCACAGCACATCGCCATAATAGCGATTTTTTTGTTATGCTTGTTGCAAGAGCCAGATATGGTCCTGTCATATGTGTTGTAATTCACTGTGTGGGCATGGGGTGGCGCTGTCACAATACCTGAGGCAGGTCTTTATAAGGTAGTACATTTGTTGTTATCGTCAGGTGTTGACCCCGGAAGGGCAAATAGGTTTGACCGCAAGGGCGCTGAGTTTGTGATTATTATTGTTTTGTATCAGTGATTAAGCCATAGATGGCAATCAGGAACGCAATAAAGGTTTATTATGCAGCAAACCAATGACTACGGATCGTGTATAACCAACAGCACACATCAAACTAGAACGCACGGCGTGTCAACCAGAGTCCGCGGGTTAGCATCTCAGTAGCTCAGTATTAGACTGTGCTCCTTTAACACTTGTTGTAAATAAAAGTTCTATGATGCATTGAAATTACATTAAACTAAGATAATACGATGGTTAGCATAACTTTTCTAATCTTTATTAATAGGTTATTACAGAAACAGTAAGTGACATTTTCCTAGAGCGAAATCTGTTGTGGTATTTAAAGATGGCGGTTAGCGAAGAAATCTATGAACATGGGATGACGATTTCCATTGACCAATCAACGGTGTGCAGCGTCACACGTCACACGCAGCCTGGCAAAAAGGTACCTTTCGGCCCTGTAGTTCCTGCTCGTGAAGGGTAGCTAAAGAACCGTGCCGTACCGTGCCGTGCTGACCCGGGCCGACAAATGGAAAAGCGCCATTATACTTTCAAATTGAACATGATAAATATGTTGTCTATGTGCAATCACAGTATCTATTTGACTAAAAACATGTAAAATCTAATTCCGATTTTGTGTTTTTCTTATTATTACACTGTTATTACACTCTTATAACATGCAGTCAGTTGTAAATAACTGACAGATTTTGAAAAATGGGCCAAAGCAGCCAGACGGTGTGGCGGGACGCGTGCTGACAGACTGCGCTGACCAGCTGGCGGGGGAGAAACATGTCTTTTATACAATAATGATGATCTTATCATTCACTGAAGACTGGATGAATAACAAGAATGGTATGTGACTAAAAGTGCAGGTGCTAGATAAAGAGAGACTCTCACTCCCTTCTCTCCAAGGCTAAAGTGAAATAGTTATGCTCTGTGTTATCTGTACCCACGTGATGTTGTACAAGAACTGAATGTTGAAACTATAAGAAGAACCAACCCCATAGAGAGGTGGGCTTTGTACTTTGGAATAGGGCTGGGCAAACGATCAAAATTTCTTTTTCGATAATCGCAAGAATTAACGATCAATTATCGATTAATCGATAAGCTTTTTTTTTCATTTAAAAAAAATTATTTAAAAATATTGGAAAAAAAATTAAAAAACGTTTTTCATTAAAACAAAAAATAAATCCTTGGGGAAAAAACTTTATTTGTGTTGCCATTGCACACATTCATTCATTCACTTTCAAACTAGACACTACAGTCAGATAACAAATCCTCTTAGCCTAAATTGTTTAACTTTAAAACACATTTTACGTTATAAATAAAAATATAGAAAATAAGTAACTCACCATAGGAGCAGTAAAAAAACAGTTACTCACAAATAGGAGGATGACTGAAAACGTTAGTGTCCTTAAGAGCGTCCAGCTTAACTTAAATGTAAACTCCAGCGAGAGACTGTAGGCGGCAGGCCTTCTTGTTCTTGTTCAAAGATGATCATGTTAACATGTTCAGGGGTGAGAGACGAACGCAATCTGGTGACACGTGGACAAACTAATTTCCATTATTATTATTATTTAAAAAATAAAAAAATACAAATATTAACGATTATCGAGCAAAATATTTTGTGATCGACCAAGATCCTTATCGATCAATTATCGATCGTCGATCATTGATGCCCACCCCTGCTTTGGAACCCTATGTTGACTGGGGCCCACCCGCTGTGCCGACGGACCACGATGCCGACAGTTTATTAGCGGATTTCTGCGAGAGCTGACAAGACGGTACATGTGGGAAAACTAGGGTTAGTGTTAGGTGCTAGGGTGCTACGGTTAAGGTTAGGGTTGGGGTTAGGGGTAGGGTTGGGGTTAGGGGTAGGGTTAGGGATAGGATTAGGGTTAGGGTTAGACATGCCAGCATGTACCAAGTCGACGTAGCACCTAACCCCAACCCTAGTTTTCCCACATGCACCTAGACAGAGAAGCGGAGAGCATTCACATGCAGGGAGGGCTGTCGGCACAACGGTCCGTCGGCATATTGATGCGGCACCATGTTGACTGTACAGAAGCTCCTCTTGCAAGATTGAAATAAACACTCTGAAATGACATTAATTAGAAAGGGATACAATCAGTAGGCAGTGTTTCCTCTATATGCATTTATTCGTGGCGGGCCGCCACGAATACATTTTCTCCGCCACTAATTGATTCAGTCCACTTTATGACCGGAGAACAGAAAAAATCAGATTGAAGCTAGTTTAGGCCGCTTTCAGACGCGCTTGCAAAACAGTTTTGTGATTGGTCCGAATTTAGCGGGACATTTGGATTTCTGGAAATCCCTTCCCTCTCTCTTAGCCCGTCGCCCGTCCCTTTAATCCCGTAAGCGTATCCTAATCGAAAATGCAACATCATCAGCGACGACCTTGGGTTCTTGCATTTACTGCTGTTCTCTGGTTCATGTTCTTATACCAGTGTTCACTATAGAGTATTTTAAATGAACATTCGTATTAATGTAGTCTAGTCTCTGATGTTCATGGTCAACTAAATCAGGCTATTTTGTGAAACAAATAATGTTCCCGAGCAGCCTCGCATCTAACGCTAGCTTCGAACTATTGATAGCATAAACGTTGGTAAATGTCACAAACGACACAGTATTGGCAGGGGGAAAGAAGGGGAGTCGGATTTACATGCTGGAAAAACATGCAGCTAAAATTCAGGGACAATAAGAGACACAACGGAGCTGTGGTCGCGTGGTCTAATTACAGGGCAATATGCGCGGGGCAAAAATAATCTATTGCCTCCCAAATCACCACGAACAGAACGGCGGAGGTACGGGTAAACAGGGCACATATTTTTTTAAATGTTGCTACCCTCTATTTTTCGGTGAAATTACGTCTTTGTATTGAGCGCCAGTGCGTGTTGCATACGCTACGCGGCGAAAAAAGAACACTCCGCCACTAATGTGAAAAATCCTGGAGGAAACACTGAGTAGGCCTACAGAAAAATACAATCTCATAACAGTCTTGTTAGTCTTCGTCCAGTGTAAAGTCAATCTTGTAACTATGTGAAGCCTCCAGTCATGTAACTGTAGTCATTCTCCTAGTAGTCCAGACTGAGGAGGTTTATTTACTGTCAACAAACGGCATGAACGCGCAACTTCCACCAGAGAACCTACACGGACACTTTCACATAGCGGTTCATTTCATCCATATCAACTTCAGCACACAGCAGCTATGTAACTTAGAGCATCACGGACATTTCAGGTGAATGAAACAGCTGCATTACAGAGAAGCTCATGTTTCTTACCTGCGCTCATGCGATATTCACCTTGTTATGATCGAGCTGCTCAACTTCCTCACGACCAGGAAGTAGTTACTACAACAACTTCCGCTTTGGAGGAAACGTCACAATAAAAGCTCAAATGTTTATTGAAACGTTGATATAACATTTGATTAGGAACAGTATAGTAATACTATAGTATAGTATTATAATATAATATATATTATTATATATACACTACCGTTCAAAAGTTTGGGGTCACTTAGAAATGTCCTTATATTTGAAAGAAAAGCACTGTTTTTTTCAATGAAGATAACATTAAATTAATCAGAAATACACTATACATTGTTAATGTGGAAAATGAAATTGTCTGGGTGACCCCAAACTTTTGAACGGTACTGTATATATATATAATATAGTAATATTAGGAACAGTTTAGTAATACTGGGCCTCCCTTTGTAAATGACCCATTTAAAGACAACGTGTCTAAGTTATATTGTAGTTTAGTTTATTTCGTTTATTTGTAAAGGGACAATGCATTTTATGTAAATACGCCAGATTTAGCCAGAACAGAAGGCTAATTTTCATCTGTAGTCCCTTGCAGTGTATATAGCCTACTATATAGTATATGTGTGGCGGCCTGGGAAAACCCTTCACATGGTGGCATTTTGACATTTTCATTTTTTATATTTCCATAAATTAGAAGTTCTCAGCTATTCATAACTGGTTGAATGACTGAGATAGCCCTTTATTTTAAAAAGTTATGAGCAGTTTAATGTATCATGTCAAAAAAAGTGAAAGGCTTCAAACCACAGGATCGACGTGACGTTGACTTTAACGGTACGTCAACGTGGCGTTGTTGTTAACGGTACGTCAACATGACGTTGTTTCGCTAGCAAACTACCCACCACAAAAACATAAAAATAAGTACTTTCTCTTTTGTTTTCTTAAAATGTTTATTCACCATAATGTAGTATGGAGTTCAAAGTACTAGAATACCACATAATATCAAATAATATCAAAATATAATATCAAAATATATATATTGTGAGACAGTCCACCATGGATGGCTTTCCCTGTTGTTGTTGTGTTTAAGAAAAAACACTGGATAAGGTATACACCAACATCAAGCGTGCTTACAAGGCTAGACCGCTAGCTCATCTAGGCATGTCTGACCATGTGTCAATCCTCCTGATCCCAGCCTACACTACCATGAGGAAAAGTGCTCCCATCACCACTAAGACTGTCAGAACCTGGCCAGAAGGGTCCGCTCCACTGCAGATCTGCCTAAATGACACCTCATGGCAGGAATATGAGCATGAGGACCTGGAACAGTTCACGTCGTCGGTTCTGAACCACATAGTGAACTGCACCAACTCAGTCACCGTGGACAAACGGGTCCGGGTCTACCCCAACACGAAGCCATGGATGACTGGGAAGGTCCAAAAACTGATCAATGAGAGGGACAACGCCTTCTTCGCAGGGAAGGGCACACTGCTGTACAGCACCACCAGGGCTAACCTAAAGCGCGGCATCCGGGAGGCCAAGGCAGACCACAGAGAGAAGATTGAGGAATGCTTCCTGAGCAACGACTCCAGGCAGATGTGGCAGGGGGTTCAGCACATGACAAACTTCAGAGCCAACAGGCTCACAGCCGCAGAGGACGACCCCCTGCTGGCGGAAAAGCTGAACTCCTTCTACGCCCGGTTCGACGAGGGGCGAACGGAGGTAACCACAACACAAACACCACTCTCTCCAGCTCTCAGCAGCCTCACCCTCACAGAGCATGAAGTGAGACGCGTGCTGAAGGCGGTGGACCCCAGGAAAGCCTCTGGGCCGGATGGCGTCCTGGGACGGGTGCTGAGGGACTGCACCGACCAGCTGGCCGGGGTTTTCACCAACATCTTCAACCAGTCCCTGTCCCAGGCCACCATCCCACCCTGCCTGAAAACCTCAACTATCATCCCAGTCCCGAAGAAAAGCACGGTGAGCTGCCTAAACAACTACCGCCCGGTGGCACTCACACCAATCATCATGAAGTGCTTCGAGAAACTAGTCTGGGACCACATAGTCACACGCCTCCCGCCCAACCTGGATCCATACCAGTTCGCCTACAGAGCCCACAGGTCCACAGAGGACGGCATCGCGACGACTCTCCACGCCACTCTATCCCACCTGGAGAGGGGAAACAGCTACGCGAGACTGCTCTTTGTGGACTTCAGCTCTGCCTTCAACACTATCCTTCCAGACAGGCTAGTGACCAAACTACTAGACCTGGGACTATCACACTCTATATGTGCATGGATCAAGGACTTCCTGTCCGACCGCCCCCAGAGGGTGCGGGTGGGCTCCCACACCTCCACAGCCCTCAGACTCAGCACTGGGTCCCCCCAGGGCTGCGTGCTAAGCCCCATTCTCTACAACCTCTACACCTACGACTTCACCCCCGTCCACCCCAGCAACTCCATCGTAAAGTTTGCAGACGACACCACCGTGGTGGGCTGCATCTCGGAGGGGGGACGAGGCGGCGTACAGGGATGAGGTAGAGCAACTGAGCAAGCTGTGCAAGGTTAACAACCTGCTGCTGAACAAGTCAAAGACCCAGGAAATCATCGTGGACTTCAGGAGGAAAAAGTCTGAGGTCCAGCCCCTGCTCATCGACGGAGAGAGCGTGGAGAGAGTCTCAGCCCTCCGATTCCTGGGGGTGCACATACAGGATGACCTGTCCTGGAAGAACAACACAGCAGCCACCATCAAGAAGGCACAACAGCGGCACCTGGCTTCATTCATTAAACATAACAACTCAAAACGTAAGACACTTGTTGCAAATTATTGTGGTGTGTGTGTGTGTGTGTGTGTGTGTGTGTGTTCTGTCTACTGACGCCGACAGAAAGGCTGGACTGAGGGACACGGATACCATTCAACTCGTTTTTCTTATTCTTTATGAAAATTTAATAGATTGTAAAACCTGCGAATGCAGACAACAAAACATACATAAATACACAGCTCTGACACATTCAAAGACTAAAACAAAGCGTATAAATGTTATACAAAGCACGCATCAAACACACTAACCGTGGCATCCCTCACGTCCTGGCATCACACAATGAATCCCTACGCACGGTCTCCCACTATTTAAGCACCTAATCACAGCCCCCAATATCCCTACGCACAACTGGTCTCTATACTCAAACAATTCCCACGCAGTTATGAGGCATAACCCAAAATAATGTTACTAATAACTAATAATTAATCATTAATAATAACTAATAATTATTCAAATAACATTTCAAATAAAATGTCACATTTGTCCCATTTTATAGGCTAAAATATGCACACTGAACACACCCCATCCTAACTGGACAGTACACCTCCCACCTAGCCGATCTAGCTACTAGTCTAGGGAGGCTACCTATGTCCCTTGTTCCTCAATGGGGAGGAGAACAACCATCCTCCTGACATCCCGGTGGAAGACGACCCCGGGCAGCTTGCCAGAGCCTTTCTTTTCTCTTGTTTTGGCTCCTCCTGGAGAGGCAGGGCCCTGGTGAGCGCTCCTGAGAAGGCCTTCCGTTTGAGCTTGTTCACACTTTCTCGAGTATCAGCTGCCACTTCTGCCGCTGATTTCACGGGCCACTCCTCAAAAGGCTTCTCCAGGAATCCAGGTCCATTCTGCCACAGAGAATCTTCGCTCAGTTTTTCAGGAACTGCTCCTCTTGTGCTGATGTCGGCCACATTGCACTCACCGGGGATCCACGACCACTCGGTTGAAGACCCTGTCTTCCCAGGGTCCCACGTTTCCTTGGCTGAGCTCCCGCCTCCTGCCTCTTGTTTCAGCTGATTTGGTAGCACCAGGGTTTTGGATGTCGCTCCAGGCCTCTCCCCTCCACAGGTTCTGGCGTCGTCCTTTCTCCTCCCACCTTGGCCAGACCGGACCCACGGCTTTAGAAAGAACCCTCCAGCGCTCAAGATCTCCTCCACTCCACTTGTGATGGTGTCGAGCATCTTCAGATCATCATGGGAAGTCAAGATGTCGTCGACGTAGCTGTCTTTCTCCAAGACACGATGCTCTTCCTCCCTTTCAATGAACTGAGGTAGCCCTGCTGTCTCCCTCATTGCTAGTTGAGCAATGCAACCAGCAGGACGGTCTCCAATGTTCTCCCTCGTGATGGCGTACTCCCCGATGTCCTCTTCAGGATCGTCTCTCCAAAGGACCCTGTGCAGGTGTATCTCTCGGTTCTTCAGCCACATAGAGTTGTACATTTTGGTGATGTCGCCCAGGGCCGCATGCTCCCCAGTCCGAAACCGCAGGAGCACAGCCCTGATGGGGTTCAACACGTCTGGCCCCTTTAACAGAAGGTCGTTCATGCTGACACCTTTGTATGATTGGCTACTGTTCCACACTAACCGGACCGGTGTTGTCACAGAATGGGGATTGGGTGCAACCAGGTGGCTCTCGCACCAAACCGGACCTTTCCACTCTTGAATCTTCTCTGGTGTGAGCCTCACTGCTGCGCCCCTCCTTACCATCTCGTGAACCTGCTCTCCGTAGGCAGTTCGCCACTCCGGCTGTTTCAGGAGGCGTTTCTCCGTTCTTAGGAATGTTGCCATCACAGCTCCTCTGTTGTTCGGTAGACTGGATGGATCCTCTGTCCAAGGGTAACTAGCATCCCAATGTGGAGCATCGCTGTGGTGATCGCTGGCGACATAGGACAGACCCTCCTTTATCCTCTCCAGCTCCTTTTCTTCCGCCAGGGTCATCTCTTTTTCACCCGGCTGGCACGCTCCACAACGACATCCCCCGCATTTGGGTTCACAGGCTTCCACAGGGTTCCACAGGCTTCCACAGGGTTCCAGGAGCGTCCCGGATTTTGCTTCAGTGCAGCTCGTAACTGCTGTCTTATTCGTGAAGGCTCTCCTGACTTTTCTCTCAATCTCTGGAGCGAGTTGGGACAAGACCTCTTCCTGTTCAACGGTCAAACTCCTTGCACGTTCACCGCCGCTACTTGGAGTTTCTCTCTTTTCCCCACCATCCTTCTTACTGTCTCTACTGGGGCAGAGAAGGTAATGGTGGTCTGACGACTCTCCTTCTTTGCAGCCTCTCTTGGTGCAGAGGAATTTAAGGTTACACTCTCCGTCAGCGCCATGTGATGAAAGGCACAGCCGGCAGGCTCTAGACTTCTTCACCGCGGCCTTTCTTGCTGCCAAGTCGAGGCCTCTGAACTTCTTACAGGTGAACAGCCTACTTCTGTGTTTATCTTCGCACAGAACACAATTGTCATCAGCGCTGCCTCTCTCAGTGGCTCTAGTGAAAGCAAACTTCTTCCCAGTATTCTTCTCTGGGATCTCCGTGATCTCCATCTGCTCCAACTGTTCGAGGATGCTTTCCTGCTTTTGTAGGAAGTCCAGGAAGGTGTCAAAGTATCTCTCCGGCTGGAAACCATTTCGGGGGTCTTGTTTGAAAGTAAGCCACTCTTTTTTCAAAGTGAGTGGCAGTTTGTTTTCAATGGCTCCAGTCACCAGAGGGTTTTTGATGGCTACTTCATTGTCAAGATCTTTAAGGTCTGCTAGAGCTTTCTCTGTGATTCGGATCAGATCAATCACCTTCCTGAATTGGTGCTCTTTGACTGGAGAAATCTTCTGCAGCTCTGCTACGATCAGGTTGGTGATTGCATTCTTGTTTCCGAAACGATTCTCTAGCACCCTGAAGACATCTTCGGCAGTATTGTGGCTCGCGAGCCTGAGATCCTTCACTATGGTCTCCTCTATACTTTCCAGAAGTTGAAACTTCTTGACTTCCGGAGACCCGGAGGGATCGCCTTGTTCCTGTAGGCTTTCCCAATCCTTCCTCCAGCGGTAGTATTCCCGAATGCTACCTCTAAACGTCGGGAGACTTGTAGGCTTCAGCCTCACTTTTGGAATGCCTCTCGTAGCTGCATTTCCACCCTGTGCGCCTGCTTGAGTCTCCTCCAACGCTTTTTGCTGGGCTTTAACAAGCTCTGCCCGCGCTTCAGTCTCCGCCTGTTGAGCCAGGATAAGCTGGGCGCGTCTGGCGCGTTCTTCCTCTTCAGCCCTCTGGCGCTTTCCTTCAGCTATTGTGCGGCGGGCGCGGTCTTCTTCCTCAGTTGCCTTTTGAGCTTTTCCTATCTCGGCGTCTCTATCTCGCCTGAGCTTGTTCTTTGAGGACATCAAATGATGCAGCCGTCCCTCCACGTCTTCTATAGCAGCGACAGGGGCCCAGTCTCTCCAGACAGAGAGCTCTTTCTCTGCTCCTGTAGTGAGCTCCTCTAAATGGTGCACTTGTCTCTCATGGCAGTCATGGTCTAGCTGGCCCAATGGGACCTCTTCTGTCTCTTCTTTAGCTCGTTCAGCCTCCCTGATCGCGAACAACACTCTTCTTTCACCGTATCTTGACCACAGATGGAGTTTTACGAGATCGCCAACCTTCGACAATTTAGTCATGCAGTCTTTGCTCACCTTCTCGATGTCTCTCGTCTGTTGTTCCGATAGTTTGGTGGGGTCCTCTTCCGCTTCTGCAAGCAGACCCTCTTCATAGCTACTATTGGCTTCCAGGAGCTTCTCAGCTTCATTAGAGAAAGCCTGCCACTGGACCTTTAATTCGCTCTCGACCATGGAGGGTGTAACGCGGAGCATGAAGGCAGATTTTTGGTTAAAGTTGGATTTAGCTGAATTTCTGTCTTTTTTCAGTTGAGCTACGGACTGGTCCTCTTCAGCCATTTTCCTTCTCTTTTCACAGGCTATCAATGTTAAAATATTTATTCAAACTCTGCTGTTATTTTCTTTAACAGATTTAAGTCCCTTCAAACTGCTCACTTAGTATTTTTACTTTCGTTTTATTCAACTGTGACGTTTTACAGTCAAAACTGACATTTATTTACTGCCAGAATAAATGGGACTCTTATTTTGAAACTCCGGATCTTCTGTGTATATTTACTTCCTTTATTTACTGACAGAATAAATGGAACTCTTATTTTGAAACTCCGGATCCTCTGTGTATATTTACTTCCTGGTTACTGCAAGAATAAATGGGACTCTTATTTTGAAACTCCGGATCTTCTCCCGTGAGCCTCTCGTGCTCGTCAGTGACGCACTAGTCTCCTCCTCCTCTCACAGTTAGAATATCACTCCGCGAGTCCGCTTAGCCACTTTAGCCACTTTAGCCGACACGGTCAGTCCCACGTTAATCACTCTGGCTAGCAAGGCAAGTCTCTATACACATCCAGCAAGGCAAGTCTCTAAACATCCAGCTTGAATTAGTTCGCTGGTCAGTGCTGTTGCTTACCCGACCGCTTTCCTGGTCTTGCTGTCCTCTCGCGCTGTCTCGCGCTGCCGACACTGTCACATGTCCAGTAGGCTCTGCACAGACACGCTTCACAGACAGCACACCTGGCTAGCTAGCTCCGGTTAATTGCAGCCACTTTTCCGAGTTCCCTCGACGCTTGTATTCGTCCCGCGGAGAACTCCTCTCTGAATGTGGCTGTCAATTTACTTCTCCACCACCTCGGGAATCTTTTCAAAGATATTTCTTTGACGCCCGGGCCGTAGGTTTTACAATTGTTCGGTCTACTTGCCGACCGAAAGGCTGGACTGAAGGACACGGATACCATTCAATTCGTTTTTCTCTTATTTTAGTGAAAATTGAACAGATTGTAAAACCTGCGAATGCAGACAACAAAAACATACATGAATACACAGCTCTGACACATTCAAAGACTAAAACAAAGCATATAAATGTTACACAAAGCACGCATCAAACACACTAACCGTGGCATCCCTCACGTCCTGGCATCACACAATGAATCCCTACGCACGGTCTCCCACTATTTAAGCACCTAATCACAGCCCCCAATATCCCTACGCACAACTGGTCTCTATACTCAAACAATTCCCACGCAGTTATGAGGCATAACCCAAAATAATGTTACTAATAACTAATAATTAATAATTAATAATAACTAATAATTATTCAAATAACATTTCAAATAAAATGTCACATTTGTCCCATTTTATAGCCTAAAATATGCACACTGAACACACCCCATCCTAACTGGACAGTACAGTATGTGATGTATGTAAAGGGAGGGATGAACATTTTGACCACTTTTTTGTTGAATGTCCAAGTTTGTCTGTCTTATTTGTGAAAGTAAAGGGGTTGTTAAGTGTACACTGTGGGGTTACCGTCATGAATGAGATTGAATGGAAGGAATTGTTATTGTTTGGGGTGGTGGGAAAAAAGAAAGAAGTGAACGTAGATTTGGTTATTTTTTTGTTGAGTCACGTAAGGTATGCAATTGTATGTAGGAGCACATTATGAGGGGAAAGTTACCAGGGTGTGGGATTTGTTTGTGTCACTATTTAAAAAGGATGTTAGGTTAGTGCACACACTGGGGAAAGCAGATTTTTGTAAACACTTTGTCAATAATAGCACTTTGGTGACTATTACGGGATCAGGGATGTTAGGTTTTAATATAGAGGATTAGTATCTGTGTTTGGTTTTGAGTCAGTGTTTATGTTTGTTTTATGATTTTTCTGAGTTGACCAAGGGCTGCCAGGCATAGATAAGACCTGGTATGCTACTTGGTCTCATGTTGGTTTTGTCTATTCTGGTTTAGGTTTAGGGTTTAGGGTTAGGGTTAGGGTTGTGTCTGTCCCACTTTTCGCGCTGTCTGTCATGAATCACAGTGTTTTTTATGTGTCGTATCTTTTGCTTTATCATTCTTTATTGTTTTATCATTTCTTTATTTGTTGCAGCATTCTTTATTGTTTCTTTGTTTGGATTATTTTGCGTATGGTTTATTTGTTATGTTGATTTTATGATTTTTATGATTTTACCAAGGGCTGCCAGGCATAGATAAGACCTGGTATGCTACGTGGTCTTTTTTGTTGTCGTCTTTTGTCTATTCTATGTCTGTCCCACATTTTGTGTTGTGCTGTCTGTCATGTCTCACTGTGTTATTTACGTATCGTATCTGTATGTGTTTTGTGAATAATGTAAATAACCAACTGAAAAATTATCTGTGAAATGTATTTTTGATAATAAAAGAAAAATAAATAAATAAATACGCCCGATCTCGTCCGACCTCGGAAGCTAAGCAGGGTTGGGCCGTGTTAGTACCTGGATGGGAGACCGCCTGGGAATACACGGTGCTGTAAGCTTTTCGTTCCTCCGCGTTACCGAGGAGAGGCGCGTGCAGCGGCCGAGGAGAGTGTACTCTTTCCGGATAGACATTTATGCATGCTCTCGGGGTTCGAAACATAACTTCCCGGGGTGCCAGCGGGGTGGTTGATGGCTCAAAATGACCGTATGGTGAAGTTAGCAAAGTAGTATTGTGTTTTTACCACCTTCCTAGCCGGTGTTATTCATGGACAAATACGGTGCCCGGGGCACACTCTTTGCGGGTTAATAACGTCGCTTTACCGGGGCTTACGGTGAAAATTCAAATGTGTCCGGACAGGAGAGAGGGGCGGGATCGTAAATCACTTTGAATGGAGTCGATTGGAGACCCCCATCGATGTCGACACTGCTCGGCATACTGCTACTAGCTTACTAGCTTACTATATTGTTGTCTTAACAGTTGGTAAAATAACATGATTAAAATAAATATATATGAGCAATAACATATCGTGGGCAAGTGTAACGGAGTAGAAAGTACAGTTCAATTATAGCTAAAATTGAGCTAAACTGCGCCCTCTAGGGGTTTAATGTAAATACAGCTGTACAGTGCATAGCGCGGGACGCAACATGATCCTGCTCAGTTCATCTGAAAACATTGACTGGGTAGGTCACGTTTTCTACAGGGTCTGAGA
The DNA here is from genome assembly GCF_963989245.1 of Nansenia antarctica. Classification (NCBI taxonomy): domain Eukaryota; kingdom Metazoa; phylum Chordata; class Actinopteri; order Argentiniformes; family Microstomatidae; genus Nansenia; species Nansenia antarctica. Next base: position 29,024,509 of record NC_137685.1, on the reverse strand, counting down.
TCGAATATCGTTTGAGAGATTATCAATGTACCTATGTTTTATTTGAATGTTTGATAAGTAAGATAACTGTTTTGAGTTTCCCCATTTATAGTATTTTAGTTTGGAACATATCACAAGTTTGTTAATGTGAGTTTTCTGTTGTTAACAATGATGGCGCTAACGTGAATGTCCGTGTGTAACATCATTTTAGAATCTAGCCTGATGACCCTGCAACCGTGTCCACAAATTGATGCACTGTATGTTTTCTACAGGTAATATTATTATTGTTGTGCTATTGTATGTCTGTTGTTCTGCCAAAGTTAGTAGACCGTATTGTAGGAGGTTGGGTTTTCCATCTCACTAGTTTGCACCACGCTCGCAGCTAACCTAGCAGTCAGGTTGCAGCCATGTGTTGCACGTGGTGTGCATGCGTGTATTCCAGTTGCGCTGTTTTTGTATGCATTGTATTGTTATTGTTAATATATATATAATTGATTGTTTGACTGTTCAAATACCACTATACGATCACACAAGTGAGGATTTATGTAGTCTACACATTTTGTATTTTTGTTTCATATTATTGTTATAATTTGTGTAGTATGAGTGACTACTGTATGCTCAGTTCATCTGAAAACACTGACTGGAATCTAGCCTGATGACCCTGCAACCGTGTCCACAAATTGATGCACTGTATGTTTTCTACAGAATAAATGAACGTGAGCCATCCAGCTGAGAGTGATTCATGCAAAGATACACCCCGTCACACAAGCACTACAACCAACTTGTCCGTCTGAAGCTACAATACTGGGATCATTCGTGATTGGGCTACAAACAGTCAAATACTAGGCGAACATGTGTGTAAGACACAAATAAACTTGGATTTCATGCATTTCAAGTGGCATATTTGTAATCATGACGATGTAGTCATGTCTAAGAATGCATTTCATCATGTTAATTCCAAGTATAGTGAAAATACCACCGCTCATCCGTGATCAGACTTAGCTGGGGTGCTGCAGCTGAAGAGTATCAAATAGAGTGCAAAAAAGCAGCATCTGCACACTCAAATATGTGCAAAAAACAATGTTTATTGCAAGCTTTCGGTCCCCAGGCTATCGGACGATGTAAACAATAGCTGTATGACAAGTTTGTATGACGCAGTTTGACGAGGCTGAAAGCGCACAGGGTTGCCAGATGGGATTGACAATTTACAGCCTAAACTTTCTATAACCTCAAAATCAAGTAGCCCATTCGGCGGTGACCCGCCCCATCTGGCAACCCTGGACGCAACTCTGCAATTCTGGACGCGAAATGCATTTAGGGAAATAGGAGACGAGATAGTGTCCATCAAAACCGACTTCAAATTTCCCGGAAATAACTGCTCGCCTACTAAATTTCTCGCATACTCAAATCTCGCATACTGTACGTTCGGAACGTACTACATACTCAAAATCTACGTCATATCTAGTATGCTAGTATGCTAGTATGCTATTCCGAACACAGCCATTTATTTAATCACAGGAGCCACATGCAGACAGGTTCAACACTGTCACCAGTAGATGGCGCTCTACAGCAACGAACTTCAATCGATGTCAGAGAGGGACATGAAATAACAAGCAGACACAGTTAACTGTATAATTCTCAACATTTTATTGTGCAAAGTACCAGACTCCACTGTTACCAAGACAAACTAATTTCTAGAAAGAAAAACCGAAGCTTCGCCAGGTAACTCAAGCCCAACACTTATGGTGGTACCCTACTGGTGTGGGGTGGTACTACAGGTAGTCTAACACAGGATATCAGTTTTCAAAGCAAAAAGAAAGAAATATTCAAGTATTAAAAAGTAATTCAGTGAAATTAAATGAATAATAATTAAGAAAAAGAAACAAAAAGATAGAACTGTTATAATATTATAATGTATGAACATTGTAAAATAGAGAGGAGGGGGGGAGGAAGGAGGGAGAGGAAGGGAGGGTAGGAGGAGAGGACGGGAGTGTGGGGAACATGACGCGTTCCGACCGGCAGGGGGAGCTAGAGGACAGTTGGTGAAGGGATGAGGGTCCGAGGGGCATCGGCTGATGCCAATCGGGTCCTCATCAGGGTCTAATTGGCATCAGCCGATGCCAATCGGACCCTGATGAGGACCCGATTGGCATCAGCCGATGCCCCTCGGACCCTCATCCCTTCACCAACTGTCCTCTAGCTCCCCCTGCCGGTCGGAACGCGTCATGTTCCCCACAGGGAGACATTGAGAGAAAATAATCTAGAAAAGGCTCATGTCATGACACAACCTTCTCCCTGATCCGATCAACAAGTACATATCCATACAGTATATGATGGTGCAGCCAGCAGACCCCCCCCTTCTTCTTTAGGGCTCCTGCCTCCTTTAAACTCCTCCCACACTGGGAGCAGTCGTGTTAACTAGTGTGTGTGTTCTCTGGTGTTTCTTTAGGGATCCTGCCTGACTGAAACCCTTCCCACACTGGGAGCAGTAGAATGGCTTCTCTCCTGTGTGTATTCTCTGGTGTCTCTTTAGGTTTTCTGCCTTACTGAAACTCTGCCCACACTGGGAGCAGCAGAACGGCTTCTCTCCTGTGTGTATTCTCTGATGGCTCTTTAAGTGTCCTGCCACACTGAAACTCTTCCCACACTGGGAGCAGCAGAATGGCTTCTCTCCTGTGTGTATTCTCTGGTGTTTCTTTAGGTCTCCTGCCTGACTGAAACCCTTCCCACACTGGGAGCAGCAGAATGGCTTCTCTCCTGTGTGTATTCTCTGGTGACTCTTTAGGTTTCCTGCCTCACTGAAACCCTTCCCACACTGGGAGCAGCAGAATGGCTTCTCTCCTGTGTGTATTCTCTGGTGTTTCTTTAGGTCTCCTGCCTGACTGAAACCCTTCCCACACTGGGAGCAGCAGAATGGCTTCTCTCCTGTGTGTATTCTCTGGTGTTTCTTTAGGTCTCCTGCCTGACTGAAACTCTGCCCACACTGGGAGCAGCAGAACGGCTTCTCTCCTGTGTGTATTCTCTGATGGCTCTTTAGTTCATCTGCCCGACTGAAACTCTTCCCACACTGGGAGCAGCAGAATGGCTTCTCTCCTGTGTGTATTCTCTGGTGTTTCTTAAGGGATCCTGCCTCACTGAAACTCTTCCCACATTGGGAGCAGCAGAATGGCTTCTCTCCTGTGTGTATTCTCTGGTGTTTCTTTAGGGATCCTGCCTCACTGAAACTCTGCCCACACTGGGAGCAGTGATATGGCTTCTCTCCTGTGTGTATTCTCTGGTGTTTCTTTAGGTCACCTGCCCAACTGAAACCCTTCCCACACTGGGAGCAGCAGAACGGCTTCTCTCCTGTGTGTATTCTCTGGTGACTCTTTAGGTTTCCTGCTTTACGGAAACTCTGCCCACACTGGGAGCAGCAGAATGGCTTCTCTCCTGTGTGTATTCTCTGGTGTCTCTTTAGGTGTTCTACCCGACTGAAACTCTGCCCACACTGGGAGCAGTAGAATGGCTTCTCTCCTGTGTGTATTCTCTGGTGTCTCTTTAGTTTGCTCATATAACCAAATCTCTTTCCACACTGAAGACAAGAGTGAGTCTTCTGTCCTCCTTGAGTCTGTGGTTGTGATTTAAGGTGAGTTGGACAAATGAAACTCTCACTGCAATCTAAACAGTGGTGATTCTTCTGTCTTGAGCTCCTCCTCCTCCGTCTGTGTTGTTTATGGCTTCCTGATGCGGAGGAGCTGGGCTCCATGTCTGAGTCTGGGTTGGAGCTCTCTCCTGTAAGAATAGGAACATATACAGGATTAGAAACAACATGAGAACAAGTGCTGCTTCCATAGACTCAGCAGTGCCAGAAGTAACACCACATCTCTGGAGTCTGCACACGCTGTGGGAACATGAAGTGTTCAGAGTGTTAGGATACCTGTAATGGAAAACTGTAATATTCCATCCTTGATAGAACTGTGTCATTTAAATTAGGGATGCACCCAATTGAAATTTCTTGGCCGAAGCTGAATTTAAGGAAACATTTGTCCGAATACCGAATGCGTACCGGCAGTTTTTCATTTCACTATTGATCACTTTTATTGAACACTCCAGCAGACATTAGGCTATACCAACAGCACAATAAGCACAATAACTGGAAATAAATAAATAAATAAGAACAGCATTGCTACTCAGGGTTTTTCCTGCCACAAAATGAGGTTATGACAGAGAAGGTTTGTTAGTCCTTGTTAATGACAGTAGTACCATGTCATTTCCCCCCCCCCCCCCCAAAGAGCCACTGCTTTTTGGTCAGGCTGCATTTGCAAATAAGAATTTGTTCTTACATGTTTGCCTGGTTAAATAAAGGTTAAATCTTTTAATAAAAAATAAATAAAAAATAAAATCCAAAACCTATTGTTGACTGTCTGATTAATACAACTTTTCAGCAATTGAAACCCCTGACAGACTTAAAAACTGATCATTTTGCAAATAATACATTAAAAGGAGCACTGACTAACGCTAGTATAGGCTCAACTTGTCATTCTGGATAATGGAACAGCAAGCCAACTAATGTGACTTTCAGGATTTTTGATATGAAATAACGTTTCGACCTAAGACTATTCTGACAGTTGACAAAGTGACGAGTGTGCAAGCTCCACATGTTGCTGGCTGGTCTTCGCTAGCAAACACCAAAGCTAAGCTTATTTGCAGCACAGCGCCACCAGGGTTAAGGTTAAATAGCGCCCCTGCCACCACATGGGCGCAGTGCCGCAATTGCAGTTAGAAATGACAGAAATCCACCGAGTGCAACGCTTGTCGAAAATACGACCGTCAGAGTTTTGACGAGAGCTGGAGGCGGCAAGAAATATGACGGAGGCGGCCACCTCATAATTCTCTCTTATTCTATAGGATGTGTTTTTCCATTGTGCATAGGTAAATTCTAAATACTGTATCATTGGTAATTATAATCAAGTTGTAATATCTAAACTGTTGAGATTGAGCAAACCTCTCTCTGTCTCTGTCATGCACAAACGGACCATGCTTTTCTCTGTAACTGGACCGGAGCCAGATTTAGACCACGGCTAGTGGGGCCAGTATACCTTGCAGCAGGGAAACCTGACTAAGGGGCCAGGGGAGAGACTGGGTCAATAGGTCAGTATATTTAGGACCGGCCAGTCACCTGACCAGAGTCAGGTAACTGAATTGCCATGACGACCAACCCGTTATGGGATGTAATCATGAATAATGATTTGCAAGGTACAGCTGATTCCTGTGTCAGCAGGAATCTAGATTATAAGGAGGCACTGTGAATGTCATTCTGTGTGCGTTCTCTGTCTGTGCCTGCGACTGAACACACCCGGCGCCGTGAATAAACGTGTATCTTAATTGTCTACTTTGAGCAAGCTTTAATTAATTACTTTGGGGAATCAACAAATCTCGGCCTCCGCCCATCATCAGAGAATCATCTATTATCAATTGGCGCTTTCGAACAGGATCAGCTTCAAAAGGTAGGAAATGTCTAACCATATTGACTATCTTCCCAGCTGTACAAAAAACCTGTAATTTCTTTCCTTAAAAGGAGAAAATGGGATGGATGTGATGATGGGGGATAATAACTAAATTGAAAGTTAAAGGACTAATATTAAACTAAGTTTGAGTACTGCTGTTGATAAACATGAAGGTCATTAATTCACATATAGGATAATACGTTATAAAAGGACAGAGCTGCTAGGTGTCACTCTGGAGGAGATATACTGAAACTGGATATTGATTAATTCATAGAAGAATTGATTAAACGGAATTGGGCATTCTGTGGGTTTTTATTTAAACAAGTAATGGTAATACTGTGGACAGGGTTACAGTACAGATCTTATATTGAGGTATTTGACAGGAAATAAGGTGAACTGCAGATCACGCTTGAGTCAACAAAGTTATGTTTATCTGTAAGGTACAGAAATAAGGTATTGTGTTATAGCACAGGATTTGAAACTATGCAGAAGTAGAATGTTGATTAAGACGGTTAAATGAATAAGGTATTAACACGTAAGTGGTTATGGTATGTAAATTAAGGTGTGATTAAAGAAAAGTGTTTTATAAGAGGTCAAGCAATGTGGGTATATTCTGTAGAGAAATAGAATAATGAAGGAATAAAGGACAGCGGTAAAAAGACAGTTGTAGGACGATAAGAATTTGAACAGATATGGTATTTGTGTTAAATGTTAAAGCGTAACAGATTTGAGTGACAAGATTGACTAATTGAGACAGGATAGAATAGATGAGACGTGGATTTAAATGACCTTGATGAAACGCAATACAACAGACTGAATTAAAGTATACAAGAAGTAATGAACACGAATTGTGTAACTATAAAGCTCTAGCGAGACAATTTAGATAAAATAATTCCCTTTTACTAACATTGTGTGCATTTTAATTAATGAAAAAAATGGGTAATCAAACTTCTAGGACGGTAAATTGTGATAAACGAACCTTGAAATATAAATCTGAGAGAGATCTACCACGGGCAGAAAGGAAAGCCATTAAGAAACTATTGAAAATTGATCCACATATAATTGATATTCCGATAAAATACACTAATACAGTGACACAAAAAGGATGGATTTTACTTAAATTAGGACCATTCTATGCAGAACCATTTCTAACAAAGATTGCGGAATGGAGTGACGATAATTTCCCAAGTATCGGGAGTTTTGAAAAGAATAAACTGAAGATTATTGACGAATATTTGATATCAAACAAAACAATTAGAGATCCAACATGGGATACCGATTACATGAAAGAAGTCTATCAAGCATGGTTAATAATGTCTAAACAATGGCCTGGTAATATTGTCAGAAAGCAGGAACATGATAGGCCTAGCAAGAAACGGGAGGTAGAGAGTGTCTCTCCCATAAAATTACGGGCTGAGCAGGCTGTGACATGCAGCGTGGTCCAGGTGCAGGCACCGTTGCTAAATATAGAAGAGAAAGTTCTGTACAAACCATTAACGTTATCTGACGTATCTAAGAGTATAGAAGACGCACCCAAACCCTGGATTAACCCTAAAGAATTCATAAATTGGTATAAAACAATGTTGTTACATGGTCATTTGAATGGCACGGATTTAAGATACATTCTGATCACTTTAATGCCAGATGTCGGAATTGATACTTTGATAAATGCTTGCGAAACTTTAAATGAACAAAATGATGGACCATGTAAAGGAAAAACAATAAAAGAACGTTTCCCATGGCTTGATAAGGAACACAAGAATACTCACATTGAACAATTAACCAAATTTCTAAACGACCATGCCAGCCAAAACCGTGATATCTCACAAATTCTTAACTGTAAACGTAAGCCTAATGAAACAATGTCTGACTTTGTAATCAGATTCCAAAAGACCTGGAAAGAAAAGGCAAATTTGGAATTAGAGGACAAACAAAACTTATTTTTTACAAACATGATTCTAGATGGTATTGGAGACGATGCGAAAAACTTCAAATTATCGACACCAGACATTTTCTCATTGACCCCAGCATTGATAGAAAAACGGATAAGGGAACTGGACGCTCTGGGATTGTTTAAGCAACCCCAAGCACAAGCTTTGGAGCTTGCACAATACACAGAACTAGACGGATGGAATGGATACTAAGCATTATGGGTAATGAAGTCTTACATGCATGTCGTGTGATATAGTTATATAGTTATAGTTATAGCGAAATCATTGAGTTAAGTAATAATAATCCTTGTTTTGATTAACATATTTTAAACAAATACTAAAGAGTGAAATGAATAACCATTTCATTTTTCAGGACAAGCGAAATAGCTTAGTACTAACATTCAAAAAGTGGTAAGAGACGAGTGCATTTGTGCTCCACAAAGCTGCACCAGAGGCAGACAACACTGTGAACCTACACTATTAATAGAACTGCTCTTGCAAACAAGACGCAGCTTCTGTGACACAGAGACACAGACACGCATTCTTGCAGATAACACATAAAAGTGTTACACACATACATGTAAATGTAGTTGTCCCTTATTGTAATTATCATACAATTCTGCATTGACTCAGCAAACGTAACATTTGAATTTACTTAGTAAACAGAGACATAGACCACGCATTAATGACTGTTAATGTTCACACAAGCAAAGAGGAATATGTGACATTTTGATGGGAGGATAATCCCAAACGGACAACACCTGGAACATTATGACAACTCTTGCCAATTCTATCTCCTGACAGAACCAAGAAAATGCAGAGAAACTGGGCGACGGACTAAAACGGGGTCGCTGCTGAAGGGTCACTCTAAACAGAAGTGGGGGCGAAAAAGATATTGAACGATTGAACCAGATGAGAGAAAGTGGAAATCACAAATGATAATTCTCTGTGTAAACTGTAAATGTAGATGTTGTTTTTCTGTTTGAAAGCGGAAACATGATAATGACATGACAGACTACAGACTTTGATAAAGCAATTACACATACGAATATGACAGTACTTCACACAATCAACAGTGTTAATCGGCCAACAGCTGAATGCACGAGCATTACACGTTGATGCAACATTTATGATAAACCATTCACACTGACTCAAGAATGTCTCTGATAAATATACTAAAACCAACGGGTGATTGACTGAGAAATATTGATTATAAGAGAGGGAGAGAACATTTAAATGTTCACAACAAACTTAAACCTTAATGCAAAATACGCTTATACTGTACATAGACCAACGGGGAAGTATCCACGCTATCAGTAATAATTGTGATCAGAATTTTTTAACATACGGGTAGAATAGAACCTATCTACCTCATTTAAAAAATATGCTTATGGGAATTGACTCAGATTGCACATTGACAGTGACTAAACTAAGTATTGAAGACTGATTTGGAAATTAAAGGGACGGTTCACGGTTTTTCACAACCCACGTCCTAGTTTGATACCCATGAACCTCAAATGACAAATCCTTTTGTTTCCTCTAGGAGCATTGATGAAGGACGAGTTAACCCATTTACGAGAAACTAAAGTGTCTGTCTAACTGTACTTAACGATTGTGCAACCTTTGTATCTAAAACGGTCTCAGCAGGCAAGTGCATAACTCACTAGACTGGGGGGACCACGGGAAGCCCAACCCACTCTCAACTCTGACGATAGGACCCAAGCAAAGGGGAAAACGGACACGTATTATGACAAACGATTACTGATTCCAGTACCATAATGATGACTATCTCTGCTATTAACAGCTATTCTTGATGTTGTTGTGTATTAAGATTGAAACTAGGACAAGAGATACCGGACAGACGATGCGTGCCGAGAGAAACCGTGTGATCCAGACCTCATTATGGATCAGGGGGATACTAGCCACAATATCGGTTATGTATATGATCTGGGTGATAACTAACGAAACAGACATTACTTTAACTGAAGACTCTGATACTAATCTTGTTCGCATGCGTCGTGACATCCAGGGATTTAAACCAAATAGCGCACTAGACTCAGTTGCAGGAGTTTGTCAGGTTGTTAAAGATTGTTGTACATATTCACCACAACAGGATTAAACCTTTAAGATCAGACAATGGGGACATAGCACAACGAACAATAGGGGAGAGAAAAGTAGGGGGTGAGGATTTAGAGTTTCAATAACACTGTTAAAACATTTGAGTAAGCATCATGATGGTGAATGAAATAATTTCTACTGTGAGTCTCTCAATAACACAGCAACAAGACAAAAGGACAACAAGGCTAAAGCAGACAATAATGGAAGAATGCTCCATCATCATCAGATAGTGCCTTATTGCTACCGGAAACGCATAAGGTCCCTCTGTTGAAGATCGACCTAGGATATCAAAGAACCAAGACAAGACACCACCTAAAGAAACTAATTGACTATATCCCTATTTGTTAAAAATGTATAATTGTGAAACAAACTATGGAAAAACATTTGATTTGACTTAATGATGAAAATGATACCTACTTCATTTGTAATGAGTATTTAGACATAGTAATGAGAAACCTATTTGGATATTTTCTCCTTTAAACAACAAAAGTTTTTTTATCCAAAGAAGGTGATTATTAATCAGAGTAGTTTAACCACAAAGTGACCTTTTACTCATGCCAAGTCAATTGTGGAATGAGATGTTTGTTCGTTTTGTCAGGCCACATGACTAAAGACTTATATTTGTCTGTGGGGAAAATCATTTAATGACAATTCCGGAGGAGGAATGTAAGATCTCAGCCATGTGGAAAGAAAGACATATAATTAAAGTTACTGTCCATTAGAGGAGAAAAAAAAGAGTGAGCTGATAGGATGTGTTTTTCCATTGTGCATAGGTAAATTCTAAATACTGTATCATTGGTAATTATAATCAAGTTGTAATATCTAAACTGTTGAGATTGAGCAAACCTCTCTCTGTCTCTGTCATGCACAAACGGACCATGCTTTTCTCTGTAACTGGACCGGAGCCAGATTTAGACCACGGCTAGTGGGGCCAGTATACCTTGCAGCAGGGAAACCTGACTAAGGGGCCAGGGGAGAGACTGGGTCAATAGGTCAGTATATTTAGGACCGGCCAGTCAGCTGACCAGAGTCAGGTAACTGAATTGCCATGACGACCAACCCGTTATGGGATGGAGACGAGCCGAACGTACATCTAACTTTAGTGTAAACAACATGTTTGACAGGAGAATAATGATTTGCAAGGTACAGCTGATTCCTGTGTCAGCAGGAATCTAGATTATAAGGAGGCACTGTGAATGTCATTCTGTGTGCGTTCTCTGTCTGTGCCTGCGACTGAACACACCCGGCGCCGTGAATAAACTTGTATCTTAATTGTCTACTTTGAGCAAGCTTTAATTAATTACTTTGGGGAATCAACAAATCTCGGCCTCCGCCCATCATCAGAGAATCATCTATTATCACCTGTATAACCAGGGGTGCACATAACTTTTTGGGGCCAGTGCTCAGAGGAGCACCTAGTGATGCTGCTTGGTGCTCCCCGAGCTCGCGAGTCACGACCCGTCCCACAGGATGGATAAAAAAGGGATACATGGATAACTTATATTAGCAAAACGACATGTAGTCATAAATAAAGATGAACAAACAAATGATTGTGTGCAAAACAAAAGAAACAAATGCAAATTCAAATGACTGCTCTTTAAGCATGAAAGTCTGTCAGACTTCTTTAAATACAATGAAATCAACTGACATCACTTTAAGCACTAACTGAATGTCTGTTCTTTAAACACACTGAAATAAACGGACATCTCTTAAAGCACTGCTCTGTAAACACTGAAATCAACTTTTCAACAAAAAGTTACAGCCTAAGCATTTATTTATGCTACAAGCTTAATCATCATCATCACTGCTCTCTTGACTGCTGTTATCACTGTCCTCAATTTCAACCATGGTAGAGGATGTTATAGGCTATCACTTTAAATAGCTCATTATTTTGATTGTGCAACAAAGTCTTTTTTTTCCATTTTTCTAATAGAATTCCCAACCATATTCCCTGGGTCAGGGGTCGAGGTGCGATAATGAAGCTGTAAAACAAACGTCTGAACGTTTGAAAGCTTCAGAGAAAAGAAACGTGAAGTCCCTTGGTGTTGTTTTTCCTTTTAGCGACGAGTCGTTCAGGACTGAATTTTCACGTGGCGGCGTGATAACCGTGCGATACGCGGAATGAAAGTACGAGTTACGATACTTTCCGAATGTTTTCGTGAGGGGAGTCGCCGTGGTCGTCGTCGGTCGACTGTTGTGATGGATTACTCGTCAGGCCTTCGGCTGAGGTGACGGCAAATAGTTACTTAGTGGGGCTGGCTTCTTGGACATTTTGACGGCTCGTCGGGTGCCTCAGTGATGCAGCAGTCAGCAGTTGGATTTTGAGGAAGTAAATTCCTCTCCCAGCGGTTCCAGCTGTTGGTGCGCAAGAGCGCCTTCGTGCGGCTGATCTGCCGCGCAGCATGCATTTTGGCGACGCATGCGCACTGGCGCACCAGTTGTGTGCACCCCTGTGTATAACCCTGCTACTATTCACCTGTATAACCCTGCTACTATTCACCTGTATAACCCTGCTACTATTCACCTGTATAACCCTAACTCTTTGACTTCAATAAATGGAATGATCATTTAAAAACTGCATTTTCTATTTACTCAGGTTATCTTTGTGTAATAGTAAAATTGGTTTGATGATCTGAAACATTTAAGTGTGACAAACATGCAAAAACACACGGAATTGGGAAGGGGGCAAATACTTTTTCACAGCACTGTATATGCGACCTGCCTGCTGAGACCGCAGTAGACATGACACATATCAGATTCATATCTGATAGAGGCCGGCATGAGATTGAGGCCTGAATGGGATCTGAGAATATCAGAGTCAATGTGCTTGTTTACTGCTTACACCTGCATGTTACATAACCCATCTGTGCCACATGAGAAAAAACGTGAGAAAAAAATCTGAATGGGGTCACTTGGACCTGCGGTGTAAATGCAGCCTAAATATCTGCCAGCGCCCTTTGATCTACTCATTAACCTGGCCTTCGCCAAATACATAGCATGAACTCACCATCTTCATCATCCTCATCAACTTCATCATCTTCACCATCCTTGTGCTCTTCATCCTCCTCTTCCATCACCACATCTTCCTCCTCTACTTCCTCTTCTTTCACCATCACATCTTTCTTCTCTTCTTCCTCTCCTCCTTCTTCCTGTTCTTCTTTCACCATCACATCTTTCTTCTCTTCTTCCTCTCCCCTTTCTTCCTGTTCTTCTTTCACCATCACATCTTTCTTCTCTTCGTCCTCTCCTCCTTCTTCCTGTTCTTCTTTCACCATCACATCTTTCTTCTCTTCGTCCTCTCCTCCTTCTTCCTGTTCTTCTTTCACCATCACATCTTTCTTCTCTTCTCCTCCTTCCTCCTCCTCCTCCTCCTCTTTAATTGCCACATTGAGTTTGAGTGTTTTCCTGCAGTCTTCCAGCTTCACTGCCACCATCCATCGGCCGTGTGTGCTTTCCAGGGCTGGAGAACCACAGCCAGAACCAGGGGACTGTGTGGACCTGGGGTCAGACATGGTAGCTGGGCTGTGAGGTGGATCTGTGCAGTGGAAACAAAGGAAGCATAAACAGTGAAGAGTATATTTCTCAAACAATACCAACAACAATACCCCTAACCAGACACTTAACTCTCTACTCCCTCCACCTGTCATTCTAACCAGACACTTAACCCTTCTAACCAGACACAACCCTTCTAACCAGACACTTAACCCTTCTAACCAGACACTTAACCCTTCTAACCAGACACTTAACCCTTCTAACCAGACACCTAACCCTAACCAGACACTTAACACTTCTAACCAGACACTTAACCCTTCTAACCAGACACCTAACCCTTCTAACCAGACACTTAACCCTTCTAACCAGACACGTAACCCTTCTAACCAGACACCTAACCCTTCTAACCAGACACCTAACCCTTCTAACCAGACACTTAACCCTTCTAAGGGGGTGTTCACACTTGACGTCTTTTTTTAGAAAAAAATTAGGTTTAATTTCGGACGCATCATCAGTAGTGTTCCTCCAGGTCATGGGGTGTTTCGGCCATCACACTATACACCCTCGCCAGAGGTGGCCAGCTCAGGGGGATCAGCCCCGAACTTGCGTCAATCCTAATTCGTCATGAGAATGGCTGACGTCTCATGAGACTATGCAAGGCAGGGGCGTCCTTTTCCCTGAGTCAGGCCTAAGCTGACCGCATACCTTCTGGTTGGCTACTTCGGGGCCCAGCAGGGATCTTTCCTTCTCATAAAAAGCCACTGGCTGCTTCTTTCGGCTGCTTCCGATGCAGCTTTGACGGCTGAACGCAGGCTTTGGCCTCTGATTCCCAGGTCTGTAAACAATCTGGTGGTAGATCTTGCCACAAACCCTCTGCACCCCACCTCCACTGGGCGGACTTCAGTGTTCCAGCCGCGGTGTTGTGCTTCGGCGGCGAGCTCAGCATAGCGTAGATGTTTCCGCTCGTAAGCTTCATCCACTGCGTCCTCCCAGGGTACGGTTAGTTCAATGATGTACACCTTTTTTTGAGAAGGGGACCAGAGAACCAAGTCAGGTCTCAGGGTGGTTATGGCGATCTCTTTAGGAAACACAAGCTGTCGTCCAATATCAGTCAGCATCTTCCAGTCGCGGGCCAACCGTAGCTGGCCTCGCTCAGATGGTGTCGAGCTGCTCCTGGTAACCTTTGCCCCCTCACGGACAAAGGTAATTGCCTGTTGGTGGTTGGATGCTGATGGCGGTAGGGAGTTGGTGGCAGCTCGTTTGTCCTCCAGGGTGGATGCAAAGATCTTCAGGACTTGGTTGTGACGCCACGTGTAGCGTCCTTGGGCGAGACTAGTTTTGCACCCTGAAAGAATGTGCCTGAGGGTGGCTGGCGTGGAACAAAGGGCACACCCCGGGTCTTCACCATACCACTGGCCAAGGTTAACTGGTGTTGGAAGGACGTCGTAGGTAGC